>NC_133662.1:248176169-248260917 GCF_037893015.1 Macrotis lagotis | reverse complement strand
TGTCCTTGTAAAGGTCTTGGGATGTGTTTGAGTGTCTAGCTTCTGAGGCTGTGGGTCCAGGCCATCTGTTGTTTTCCTTTGGATGAAAGGTGCTCATACATTTTCATTCTAGTCCAGTCCCCTAAGGCTGTGCCTGTGAGGCTGTGCCCATGAGTCTGTCTTAGAGATAGACTCTAAACTTCTAGGTATTTACTTTTCATGGCAAGAATAATTTCACCAAAAACCTTGATTCCTTCTCTTCCCCAGATTCATCTCATCCTATAGTGGGTGAAGTCTAGTGAGAGAAAAGATTCCAAGTCGACTCATGCACAGACTTTTTTTCAGAAGGCCTTCTGTATGGGAGTTTTTGTTTTGTCTTGTCCAAATGATTTCTCACTTGTGTCTGTCAATTTTCCACTCATCTCATATGGACTCAGGAAGAGTGATCAAGAATAAATCACCAGCCCAAGCAGTCTCTTCATGATTCCCCAGGCTGGTCTGTCATGTTGCCTTCTGCTCCTGGGGGCAACGTCTCTGACTCAGGAGTGATTGGCAAATAGAACTTAATAGGGGACCTTGTAAGGATCGGGGTGCCCCCAGCACTTCCAGGCTCTCTTCCACTAAAAAGGAACAACTCTGAAGGAGTATCATTTAAAGAAGGATAAACTGGTATAGATAGAGCAGTGTGGGAAAGTGGAAAGACCTGGGTTCAAATCCCAGACTTGTCATGAAATCTTAGTGTCATTGGATAAATCACTTAATCTCAGTTTTCTCATCTGTAAAATAAGGGCATTGGATTAGATGCCCTCTGAAGTTGCCTTCTGGCTCTAAATATATGATCCTATGACCAGAGGGGGAGAGATATAAAACTGATGGTGGAAGTGTCCTTTTAAAGCATCTGTGTATTATAATAACCAGACACGCATTGTTTAATCTGTGAGGGAGACTTTCGGCAAGCCAACAAGAATTCTGAGCCAGCTGGTGGTCATAGGCACCTCTCCCATGGACAAATAAAAGTTTTTGGAGCCCCAGCCCTTAATAATATGCCTTTGTTTTGCATGTATGCTGTAACTGGCTGCCCTAGGAGAATGTAAACTATTTGAAGGCAGGAAGTTTCTAGGACAATTCTAATCAATTCCTTTTAATTTATGTATCCCTAGTGCCTAGCGTCCACTAGATCTTTATTCATTAATTGCTCTGAGGGATCTTAAGTAGGTAGATCTAATGTAATATAGACAAATATAAAGTTATTTATGTGGATTTTAAAAAATTAATGTCACAAACACAGGATGGGAAGAGCTGTTGGTATGGGAAAAGTTCAGGTGTGTTCATGAGTAGATGGCAAGCTCCATGTGAGCCAAGAGTGAGACATCTTTTTTTGTTTAGATTTTTGCAAGGCAATGGGGTTAAGTGACTTGCCCAAGGCCACACAGCTAGGTCATTATTAAATGTCTAAGGCCGAATTTTGAACTCAGGTCCTCCTGACTCCAGGGCCGGTGCTCTATCCACTGCACCACCTAGCTGCCCCAACAGTGAGACATCTTGATGAAAAAATACTAATATTTACTTAAACTGTTCCTAACACATCACAGCATCCAGGATGAGACAATGACCAGCTCCCTTGCACTATGCTCTGCTCAGACCATATCTGGAACACTGTACTTTGTTCTAAGGCTCATATCTTAGGAAGCCCATTCCCCTTAATTATAGGTACAATAATAGGTAGTGATGTGAGATCTGGAAGCACTTTTCTTGTGTTATCTCATGTTATCTTCACCACCATCCTGTCATGTAATTGTTGTTACTGTTCCCATCTTACAGATGAAGAAACTGAGGGTGATAAAAGTTAAATGATTGGCTCAGAGTCATCCAGCTAGTAACCTGGAATGATGATGATGGTAGCCACTGTGAGAAACAAATGAGAAAACAGGGAATGCACTTTGTAACCTTAAAATGCTGTATGATGACTGGCTGTTATCATGGAAAGAACTTAGGCCAATCCACTCATTTTATAGAACAACCTGGGAGGCATGACTTGCTTAAGATGATTCTGCTCACAAGCGTCCATGTGAGAGAAGTATCCCTGCTTTACTGACAAGAAGACAGAGACTCGGTGAGATTAATGTTGCCTTACTTGGTGATCGGCTCAGCCTGCTGATTTGATAAATGAAAACCAGATTCTGAGTTTGAGGCTCTGTCTACCATAGCTTGTTGGCCATGAGCATTCTCTGCTCAGGAGTCCTCTATGGTTTCCAGTCCCCCTAGACTTTAAGTCCCAAGTTTTTGCTAAGAATTTCAACACAAAGGGTAGCTAGCTGGTGCAGTGGATAGGGCATTGACCCTGGAATCAGGAGGACCTGAGTTCAAATCTGCCCTCAGATGCTTAATAATGACCTAGCTGTATGACTTTGGGCAAGTCACTTTACCCCATTGCCTTGTAAAAAAAATCCTATAATAAAAATTTGAAGAATTCCTTTTCAATCAACAGCCCCTCCCCTCCAAGTCTAGCATCCCCCAAGCCAACTGTTGAACTTTCCACTGTTAAATATCAAAGGCACATCCTGAGGTTGAGTGAGAATTTGGCCTAGAATTCCTTGGATCCAGAGCATCTTTGACCTGGTTCAGATTCCATTTTTGCAGAGGAGAGAAGGCATCTCAAGGAACCTCCACCTTATTTCTCTCCTTCATTTCTCCTTCCCTGTGTAAATGAACTTGACTTGTTAAATTTGGACCTGCCAACAAGTCTGGGTAACCCACCTTTCATCTTGCTGAACAGAGTTGCAGGCTGAAAGCAAGGTGGGAATTGCTTTATAGGGAAAGACAAGAGGAGGGGGAAGAGGGGAGGAAAAGGATGAAGGGAGAACTCTGAAGATGCAGGCTATTGTTCACAAAATGGTTGTACCTCAGGGGCTCATATCTTCCATTTTTGTCCTAGGATTATAGAGGGAACTAGAAAAGACCTCAGAAGTCATCTAGTCCAACCTTGTGATTTTATAGAGAAGAAAACTGAGGCCTAGGAAGGTTCAGGGACTTAAATCATACATTTAGAACTAAAAGGTAGCTTTGAGGTCATGGAATAATAGAATCATAGATCTATGGAAGGAAGGATGTGGTGAATGAAAAAAGGAATTTCAGAAAGTCAGAAGCAGAGGTGAGGTTGGGGGAACCTGGCCCCTCAGAGAGTGGAGGTCCTAGTAGGGAGAAGGGATCTGAGGTTGACTGAGGTCTATTCTAGGGACAAGAAGTCTCAGGTGCTAAGAGAAGTTCCAGGATGAGACTAGCTGTGAGACTATTCTTGCCTCAGATTCCTCATCTGTAAAATGGGGAGGCTGACTTTGATGATCACAGGTGTCTTCCAGCTCTAATCTGTGATCCTATAAAGCTTTTCATTTTACAGAGGAAGAAACTGAGGGTTAGAGATTAAAAAAAAACCTGCCTAAGATCACAGGGCAAATTAATGGTACAGTAGGGACTAAATTTAAGACTCTTTCTAGTTGCTCAGTTATTTCAGTTGTGTCCAACTCTTTGTGACTCTATCTGGGGTTGTCTTGGCAAAGGTACTAGGGTAGTTTGCTGTTTCCTTCTCCAGATCATTTGACAAATGAGAAGACTGAGGCAACCAGCACTAAATGACTTGCAGTCACACAGCTAACTACTATGCCACCTAGTTACCCTGCTTTTTACACTATTCATTTTAAAAGGATTTTCTTCTCTCAGGGGTCCTTTAAATTACCAATTTCCTTTGGAGTTAGATGAGAATTTGAATTTGATTCATGGGCAGTTAAATAAAAACACAATCTTTGAGTGACCATCAATTAGGAAATGGTTGAACAAACTTTCACATATGAATTGTAATGGAGTATTATTGTGCCATGACACAAGGAATGACAGTTATGAGGAATTCAGATGTATATAGAAAGATTTATGTGAACCAAATCAAAACAAAGTAAGTAGAACTAAAAATATAATAAAATTACTTTTCTTTGGGTTTTGACTTGTGACTTTATTAAGATGGAATTTCTGCTCAGGAACTATCATCTTCTAATACAGATTATCAGCTTCTTCATAGTTCATAGTCTTTAAAATATTTTCAATGAAGAAATATTTGTTTTCTCTCCATCTCATTTCTTTTCTTTATCCCACCTCAAACAATATAAAACAAACAAAATCCTTGTTCAAATATTCAGTCACTGACCTCAAAACTAGATGCCCACTCTGTCTCTTGAGTCCATCATCTCTCTGTCATCACTCTTCTTAAAATATGGTCAGAAACTGGATTGGTCAGAGTTCTCATCTCCGAAAGTACATGGTGTAGTTTAGCTGTTTGCAGCAGGGCAGGGACAGGACACATTCCTTACCTGGGATCAACCAGACAACATTCTCAAAGGTCTCCCTGATTTCAGATTGGCTATCTATCTGCTCTCTCATATGGCCTCTTAAGAACTCCAGAGACATAAATGAAAAAAAAAAAAACACTAAAGGAAATCAAGCTCTGGGAAATTAAAAAGTCAGTATTGGTCCTAGTGAACAAAGAATGTGCTCTACCTCCTTTCCTCTTCAGAGAGATGGGAGAATTGAAGACTTACCCCTGTTCTATACTTTGTCAGAAATATCCATATGATAAGGTTCTTTTGAATAATTATTTTTCCTTGTTTAAACAAAGAGTTCAATTTGGAGAGGAAGGGGACCAGAAAATTTCAGTATAATTCCAGTAGGTATAATGACAAAAGTGCCAGCACTCTATCCTTTCTGTTCCTTCCTCCCTATTTGATAGGGGTGGAACTGAAACCTTCGCAAGCTTTCCTCATCTACTGGTGGTGATTTAGTTGTAGTCTCTTGTTCAGCAATTTTGCTGCCTCTTTTCTTTTTTAATACTTAAATGCTTCTTTTCCAATTATATATAAAACTGTTTTCTCCCTATAATTTTTGCATGGTCTTGAATTTTACAATTTCCCCCCTCCCTTCCCTCCCCCCACCCCGCACAGAAGGTAGTTTGATAATCTTTATATTGTTTCCATGCTATACATTAATCAGAATTGAATGTGTTGAGAGAAAAATCATATCCTTGAGGAAAAAATAAAATATTAGAGATAGCAAAAATTATGTAGTACATAAGACAACTTTTTTTTTTAAATTGAAGGTGATAGCCTTTGGTCTTTGTTTAAACTCCACAATTCTTTCTCTGGATACAGATGGTATTCTCCATTGTGGATACCCCGAAATTGTCCCTGATTGATGCACTGATGGAATGAGAAAGTTCATTAATGTTGATCATCACCCTCATTGTGTTGTTATGGTGTACAATGTTCTTCTGGTTCTGCTCATCTCTCTCAGCATCAGTTCATGAAAATCCTTCCAGGCTGAAATCCCATCTCTCCTAGAGCCCGCTTTTCTAACCTATTTATTTCTAGAGATTTAATCTGTCTCAAGGTGTTTCAAAAAATAGTTTACTTTTGAACATAGAGAAAATGTTGTGATTCTTGGGTCCATGTGTTCGCCTCCTCTACTATTTTATAGAATTTTTGTTAGATGAAATGTTAATAATATAATCACAATAACTCAGAACCCTTGTTTAGAAAAATTCCAAAATTGAGATACAGGTTTGGTTTACTATACTAATTTAAATTTTTGTGTATCTCTAGTGAAACCATTGGCCCTATTTATTAGCAGCAGGATCAAAATATAGAAATGTTTATTAAAAGAAGCTAGATATACAAACATATATATAATATATATATTGGCACCTATCTATCTATCTATCGATATATATATATATAAATATATATATATATATATATATATAAACATATATTAAATTGCTTACCATTTCAAGGCGGAAGAAGGGAAAGAAGTGAGGAACAAAATTGGGAACTAAAATATTTATTTTTAAACAATTAATGTTAAAATTTATCTTTACATGTAATTGAAAAAATAAAATACTAGTTAAAAGAAGAATAGAAGCAAACAGAGTATATTTTATGGTTGTTGGATAGTATGTCTTACACTTCTCTATGACCTTGGAAAAAGTTATTTAATTTCTCTGAACCTGTGTCTATCTAGAAACTATGAGAGTTTTGCCCATATTGGATGACTTGTAAGGTCATTTCAAGTGTTAAATTTCTGATTCTAAGTATGAGATTCCAGGCTTGATCAAATCAGTATTTATTAAGTGCCTACTATATGACAGACACTTCATTAAGAGTTGGATTTAGAACAAGGATGCCTAACTTCATCATGCCTTGCCTGTCTCAAAGGGACAAGAGGAACCCACGTATTCACTGGTCATGTTGAAGACCACTTCATCCTCTCTCTGTTTCCACAGTTTGACATGCAAAGGATAACACTGGAAGAACTGAAGCATATCCTGTACCATGCATTCCGGGATCACCTAACAATGAAAGACATTGAAAACATTATTATCAATGAAGAAGAAAGCCTGAATGAAAACTCAGGAAACTGCCAGACAGAGTTTGAAGGAGGTAGGTCCCCCTGCCTGATCCTCTGCAAACCCACTCTCACTTAATTCAGAATTTGAGTAGGCAGATCTTTGCTGCCCTAACTCTGGTATATGAAGAAAGTATGTGGTCTTCCTTTTCCCTTTTCCCACCCCAGGAAAATGTTTGGTGTAGCCACAATGGCAGGAAACTAAAATTACTTCAGATGTCTGTCTTCCAAGGATATGGGGCCCCTTCCAGTTCCTGTATTTTCAATTCTCCATTTATTAAACATAGTTTGTGAGCAGGAAAGTCCATTAGTGGGTCACAAAGCTACAGGAAATAGTTCCTGCCCTTACAGAGTGCTCCCCTGGAAGAATAGAGCATGTACACAGATAAGTAGGGAAGGAAAGGTGCAGAGGAGAGATCCAGGTAAAGTGCTCCAAGAACAATCAATTAAGCAACTAACAAGGATTTGTTAAGTTCCTACAATGTGTCAGGCATTGCTCTGAGTGATGGCAATGATGGTACTGCTTTGCCCTTCATTCTTGAAGAAGACCACGACATCAGGGAGGTGATGCCATGACAAGCACATGAATAGGATTGTGGGGAGGGGGGCTGTGCTAAGTCACCAGCCTCACTTTTTCCTCCAGATTTGAATCAATGATGACAATAGTGATACAAAGGGAGATAGGACTGCAGGGACCAGAAGTAGCTTGTTTGTTTTCAATCAAGAGAGCTTCCTTGACAACTAAGTAACTCATTTTTTCCTTCCCACTTTGAAGTTCAGGGTTCCAATAAAAGTCCTTTTCACTAACATTATCCTGTCCATCAACAACATAACAAAATATCCATAATTCTTTTCAACCTGCTTAAAGTTTGCTTCTTAAATGAATTAAACGCTCTCTTTTTCTAGACTTTCAGAAGTATTTCTGAATAAAATCAAATATTAAATTTTTAAATACAGTTCTTCTATGATTTATTGTTACCATTGATGCCAAAGGTCATAGTTCATCCAAAATTGACCAAAAGTATAAAGGAGTCTTTATTTTTTTATTTTTTAGGTGTTTTTTGCAAGGCAATGGGGTTAAGTGGCTTGCCCAAGGCCACACAGCTAGGTAATTATTAAGTGTCTGAGATCAGATTTGAACCCAGGTACTCCTGACTCCAGGGCCAGTGCTTTATCCAGTGCACCACCTAGCCAGCCCCAAGAGGAGTCTTTATACGCAATTAGGTGTGAGGAAGTACAGTCTGACTGCTCAAGTTGGAAGCAGGAGACCAGGACTGGACATGGTCTCGGGCAAGTAGCGGCTCTGTTGGTCTCATTTTCCTCATCTGTAAAATGAAGAGACTGGACTAAATAGCTTCTGAGGACTTTTCTAGTTCTAGGTATGATCTCTTTCCCCAAACTAGAATTCTTAGATAAGGAAAGACCAAATAAACTCTACATAGAATTAGCTCCAAAAAGAGGTTTTAGTGGGAAGAAAATTAGAAAGAACCATTTGGGGGACCCAATCCCAGTTCACATTTGGATACTGAAAGAATCAAATAAATCAAAATGTAGGGAGCGGTTGGCATCCAGGTTCAATGAAAGGCCTACAGAGAAGGGGACGAGTGAATTTTTAAGAGTAATACGTTTTCATCATGAGCAGTTCGTAGTAGCCTTAGCTCAGAGAAACTTCCTTCCCTGATTTGATTAATTGAAGAAAGCCAGTCTGGGATAAAGATAAGGCTGAATTGCAGGCCCTTTAAAATGTTCTTTTATTGTCTGTAAGGTACACATCATTCCACAAACTAATGGTTAACAAACTGCTTCCAACTTGAGATCCTGCTGGTCCTGCTTTAATAAATATGCTAAACATCATTTTTTGGGGAAAATCATATTTGTTAGCTGCAGATAGGAGCTGCCAAGTTACTTGGAAACAGTTTGTTCTCCTTAAGTAGATTAAACATGCCCCCTGCCATCTTGTACACACAATGACTTTGCTTAGCAAATAGAGTGATGCAGGGAAGAGAACCCTGGAGGGTGAGTCAGGATTCCAGGTCCAACCTTGCTTCTTATTACCTAAATGACATTGGGCATTGTCACTTCCTCTCTGCTTCTAAATTTCCTCTGAACTTTGAAGGACTGGGTAGTCAGGTGGCTTCTAAGATGCCTTCTAGGTCTAACATAGTCATCCTAAATTCTGAATTAAAGTAACTTGAATGAAAAAATGATGTGATATCAATGATTGGCATCAGATCCCTATGGAATTTGGAGAATAATATTCTTAATGTAATCACTGTCTACTTCAGTCATTTGCAACTCCATAAAGATAACCAGTGGACATCTAGGTTGCAGGAGATAGAGTGATGGACCTAGAGTCATGAAGACTCCTCTTCTAAATTCAAATCTAACCTTAGAAATTTGTTAGCTGTGTGACCCTGTGCAATATGCTTCACCCTGTTTGCCTCAGTTTCCTCATTTGTAAAATGGGATGGAGAAGGAAACCAGGAACCACTCCAGTATCTTTGTCAATACCTAAAATGGGGTCATGAAGAGTCTGAAACAACTGAATGAAATAACCCTCAAAAAATTTATATTATGGGGCAGCTAGGTGGTGTAGTGGCTGGAGCACAGCCCTAGAGTCAGGAGGACCTGAGTTCAAATCCAGCCTCAAGATATTTAGTAATTTCCTAGCTGGGTGACCTTGGGCAAGTCGTTTAACCCTATTGCCTTAAATAAATAAAAAAATTAAAATGTATACACTATACTGGAGAGATAATATGTATATGAAGAAATAAATCTAGAATAGGCACAATAAATATAAAATTCAGAGGCTTCATGGGATACTGACTAAATAGCTTACTCAGGAATCAGGCAGAATGGATTTTGAGAGAGGCCTCTGATTCATACTGGTTGTTTTGTGACCCTGAACAAATTACTTGACCTCTCTAGGCCCCAGGAAACCTCTCTAAGCACTTGGATTACAGAGCAGATACTGAACTGTACAAGTAAAGGGAATTTCCTCACTATATCAAATGAAATCACAAATCAGCTCCCTCCCCCCAAAAAATCCAGTCAGAGGAAATGATTTCTTTGAGAGAATCACAGGATTTTTTGTTTGCTTGTTTGTTCTCTCAGCAAACCTATTTTTAATATTCTGAGAGCCAGAGGACTCTGGATGTGGAATACCGAATAGACAATCAGAACTGATCAATGTGTAAATTAGTTTTGACAAGTTGCTTTTTTCCCCCTTTTCTTTTAAATTGTAATAATAGCTGACATTTACATAGAATTTTGTTATGTGCAGGGATATAATTATCTCATTTGATCCTCACAGCAATCCTGAGAGATAAATGCTGTTATTGTTTCCATTTTACAGAAGAGGACACTGAGGGAGACAGAGATTACGGGATTAGTTCAGGGTCACACAGATAATACGGATCTTAGTCTGGATTTGAACTCAAGTCTTGTTGATTCCAGACCCAGAGACCTAACACTGCCAACACTTAGCTACCTTTTACAATCTGTGTTACCAGGATGAAGAATTAGATGGGGCGGGGGAGGAAACCAAACTGAGAAACCAATGCGATATAAAAACCAAAGACATCAATGAAAATGGAATAGATTTTTAAAAAACCCAATGCTAAATAGTGACCTGATCTGTTCTTCTCAGTGAGAGGACTTGGATCTCTTTTGCACGTCTTTAGTTAAACCCAAACATCTTCTGTTGAACAATATCCTAGCATCTTCTAGGAAATTAAGATATTCTAGTAAGGGTTCTCCAGGATCCTTAAACTCAGAGCCCTACAGAAGTATAAAATGTAAAAAATAAATAAGTGAATAAAATAAAAAACAAAAAAGGAGTATAAAATATGACCCTTGTTAGTGAATCATAACAGCCATAACAGCAACAAAAGGTCAGATATAACATCATTCCATAAAAATTTAAGAACTATTTTATTATTATTAGCTACCATTTATTTAAATTTAAAATTTAATACGCATTTTAAATATATACATACATATATATATATATATTTATATATATACACACACACACACACACACATTTCCTTTTAACTACAAGAAGAAGCCTGGGAGATTGATGCTATTATTAGCTCCATTTTAGAGAATAAAAAACTGAGTTTAAGAAATGTTACATAACTCTCCCAAGGTCACATAGCCAGTGTCTGAGTCTACATTTGAACTCAGCTCTTCTTGATCCTAAGAATGGTTCTCTATCCACTGTACTCCAGTTGCTATTATGATTGTCTCTTAGAGTTTCTGAGGCTAAAAAAGAGCCTCCAGTAGTCAGTCTTGTGAATCAATTGATCGGCAAATATTATTAAACACCTACTGAGTCCTTGGGGGTAGGAAGATAATGATAGTCTATGAATGATGGCCATGTACACCTATCCATGTACACTTATCCATGCAAAATATGTGGAAGGCAGTTCTGAAGGGGCCAAGTCAGCCAAAAGATGGCAGGTGCAATCTTTCAGTTCCAGGTCCAGATGAGTGCTCATGAACATACAAGAACACATATCTATAATAAACATATATCACACAGCCAGGGAAGAAGCTGCAAATGAACAAGGAGCTAGTCCCAGAACTATAGAGGAGTCAGATTACCTTCATGATCCTGAGTTTCTTCAGTTCATAAAAGGCCATCTTTTTAATATCAAAGTTCTGATGATGTTGGCTTTCTCAATCTGGAGCATCTCTTCCCCATGCTGGCCCATGCCTCTCATTGATGAGTTACTTTGAGGATCTCCATTTTGAGGAGGGGCTCAGGCTGACCATCCTTCATTCCCCTCCCACTTCTGTTTCTGACAATGAACTTCAACAAAGCATTCTACCCCCTCACCAGGATCTTCTTCCCCTCTTTCTAGTCCCTTTTGTGAGTTGAACCCCCCCCCATTAGAATGTAAACTTTTTGAGGGCAGGGTCTATCATTTCATTTCTGGAGCCCCCAGTTCAATATCTGAAAGTGCTCACTGCATGTTTGAACATCTTAGATCAATACCATCTTTATAGAATTGAAGTTGAGATTTACCCAAAGAACAGGGGCAAATTAGGTCTGAAGAGGCCTACTACAAATTATAACTTACACATTACAAATGAAAGGCTATAAGTATGATGAGAGAAGTTGTCAGAAAAAGATGAAATGATAACATAGTGAGAATAATGGGTAGAAAATGGGTAGGTTGGGTCCTCCATAAATATTGATGCTCCTTATGGAGGGGCAGCTAAGTGGCACAGTGGATAAAGCACTGACCCTGGAGTCAGGAGGACTTGAGTTCAAATTAGGTCTCAGACACTTAATTTTTACTTAGTTGTTTGACCTGACCTTGGGCAAGTCACTTAACATCATTTCCTTGTAAAAATAAAAAAAAGATCTTATGATAAATAGATAGGTAGATAGATGATAGATAAAAGAATAAAAGGGAAAAAAAGAAAGAAAAAACTAGAGAAAGAGGAAAAGAAGAAGGAAGGAAGGAAGGAAAACAAATGAAGTGTTTATTTAATCACAGTGTGTCAGATCCAAACACTGAGGACAGTCCTTGTCTCAAGGAGCTTATTTTCTAATTGGAGGAAGGGGGATAACAAAGGGGAGGTGAGAAAATGTAGTGGGAGGAGAATATGATGTCACAAAGGCCTCTAGGTGGTGGAGGCCTGGTTCCTTGGTCAGACCTTGGAATGATATGGACCAAAGTTACATGAGATGGTCAGGCATGACAATGAAAAATACACATATTGATGAGAGTATAGATTTGCTGAATAAATGGACTCTTTGGGGGAAGCCTGGTATAAATAATAAAGCACACAGATCTTAGAATCAGAATGCCCTGAGTTTGAATCCTGTCTCAGATACTTATGACTTGGGTGATCCCAGGAAAGACTTAACAGCTCCATTCCTTAGTTCCCTCATCTGTAAAATGATGCAATTGGACTTCATCATTTCTAAGGTCTCTTCCACCCCAGAAGTTATTATCCTATGAATTTATGATCATTATGTACACATACACACACACACACACACACACACACTCAGAGACATATATACATTTTTAATAGGAGGTAAAAGGGTACTATGTGTGGCATCAGAGGACCTAAGCTTGTACCTTGACTTTTTCCTTTTTGTACCACATGACTCTCTATGGCCCTGGACTTCCTATTACTAGTTCACACAATTTTGTCATATATGAAATGAAAATACTACCTGTAGTGGGTCAAATGTGATGAAGGTCAAATTACATAAGGTGTGGTAGATACTTTTCAAACCTAAATATCAGTGTTCATATTATTAGTATTATCATATGGTACCAAGCCTATGATTTCACTGTCTCTCCCCTGGTGAGGAGCTCCCTTCTGACCCATGGAAATTTGTGTCCCTTCTCTGCAGTCTGAGAGGTAAGGAAGGTTCTTGTTCACAGATGGAATGGGTTAGAAAAGCATTGATTAGTCCATTACTAATCCAAGCTCCAAGCTGAAACTAGGAAGAGAAAAGTGAGGCACTTTGCCCTCAAAGAACTCACATTCTCATTAGGGGAAATAGAATATATGGGGAGGGCAGTCACAGGACAGAGAGAAAGGCTCTTGTGGAAAGATCCTTTGGATTCAATGTCAAGCAAGGTGAGGCCTGTAGGTGACAAGAGCAAATGAAGTCAGAGAATCAAAGCTCAAAGGGACCATAGAAGTTATTTACAAAGCTCAGAGAGGTTGGACCAAACCTTAGAATTTGTCCAAGGTTATACAAATAACAGAGTGGGAATTTGAACCCAGGTCCTGAGTCTTTTCAAGTTTTCCTGACTCTGAAACAGGTGTTTTCTACCACATCCCACTGCCTCTCCTTTAGTATTATTAATACTAGGGAGTTGATCATTTTGAGTTAACTCATTCACTTTGGCTATTAACAGTTGGTTATTTGTACTGTATTAATGATAATAACTCATATATGAAAGAAGGAATGAACAGAAATCAAGCAGGATAGACCAGTGACCAGATGAATGTCCCAAGATGATGCACGTTTCTTTCTATCTTTTTTCCTCTTCTTCTGAGTCTGGAAAGCTTTCTCACTGAAGCTGAAAGTACACTAGACTCTCATGAGCTCAATCCCACTCAGCATGGCAGCTTTGATCCATTCCATTTCAGACCTGAGTTGATTCTTTCTTTTGGTAGCTTGGTGGATGACATCCCCTCTCCCCAACCTCCTGCCCAACTCCTGGGTGTTTACCACATTGGTATCAGACTTAGTGATGAGCTTTCCCCACTGTAGTTCAGAGTTCCAAGGTCAAGCATCCCACCGACCTCAACCTCCTTGATAACAGAGATCGTGCCCCTAAGTCTGGGACAATATATTTATTTCCATTTTGTTGTTCAGTCATTTTTTTCAGTTGTGCCTGATTGTTCTTAACCCCTTTTGGTGTTTTCTTGACAAAAATATGTTTTGCCATTTTTTTCTCTCACTCATTTTGATGATGATAATGATGATAGTGATGATGATGTTTGTCCTTCATGACATCAGGGAGGTGTTACCATGAAAAGAAATGAATCGCATTTGAGTGAGGGAGTGCTGTGCTGAGTCACCAGCCTCACGTTCTCCTCCACAGTCATCTGGGTCCAGTGGTCAGATCTGAATCAAGATGGCTGGAGATGTCCCTGGGTTCAAGGCAGTGAGGATTAAGTGACTTGCCCAAGGTCACACAGCTAGTAAATGTCTGGATTTCAAACTCCCATCCTTCTGACTCCAAGACCAGGATCTATCCACTGCACCACCTAACTGCACCCTACAGAACTAGCTCATTTTACAAATGAAGAAATTGAGACAAATGAAGTTAAGTGACTTGCCCATAGTCACATGGCTAGTAAGAGTCTAAGGTTGGATTTGAGCTTAGAAAGATCAATCTCCCTGCCTGCCATTTAGCTGCCCACATCTCCATAATATCCTTTAATTTACAAAACCTTTCCTACCATCTGTGGATGGAAAGAGTCCGAGTGCTGGTGTTCGCCTTTCATAGATGTGGAGTCTGAAGCTCAGTGAGATGATGTCCAAGTTCACTGAGCTCATCAGTGTCTGAGCTAAGACTACTCTTGAAGCTGGCTTGTATGACCCTGAATCTGCCATATTCTTTTCAATTCCAAGAGGCTACTCAGTTAGAAACCATTTTCTTTTTCAATGAACATTCCCTCATTGCCACTCAGGGACCAATTTGTAATTCCATAATTTGAGCTCACTGGCTTAGGTCTGTGGATTCCTGCAGATTGGCTGCCCCGCTGGATGCCTATCTGTCGACTGCTCTTTATTAAGTGTTCTTATGCAAAATTAGACTGTGCAGTGAGATTGATCATGCTTGCCATTGATTTACTTACTGCATAATCCATACTGAGATGTGAAGTCGAGGCACTCACCTGTCACTCTCAGCCGCATCAACCAAAAAAAGAGTAAAAGACTCATTTGTTCCCCAATTGCTCTTCCTCCCCCAACCCTAAATTGTTTATGTCTTTTCTCAAGGCAGACAAATTCTTGGACCTCACAACTAAGCTCAACTTTCCCTTCAGTCACCTCTTCCTTCCTTTAGATTCTAAAGCTAAGAACAGTGGTCAGTAATAGAATTATTTTTCTTCAAAACACCATTCCAAACAATGCTTACAAGTCACCCAGACTCAAAACAAGTGGAGTCTGCATTTATTTGGATTGTAAGGTCCTAGATCTTGGACTGGATGGGTCCATCCAGCCTAGTGCTTTCATTGAACAGACAGGGAAACTAAGACAAGGTGACTTACCCAAGGTTACACAATCAGGATGTGAATCCAGATCCTCTGACATCAAATCCAAAATCCCTTCTTCTGCCCCACCCAAAGGAAGATGACAAAAGTGAGCAGAAAGGAATGAAGGGGACAGAAGTTGAGCAAATTATTTAAACTTTCTGGACCTCAGTTTCCTCATCTATAAAATAAAAGGCTTAGATTAGATGGCCTTTGATGTCTCTTTAAGCTCTAAATCTTGAAAAGGATGGGAGAAAATGAGGAAGAAGAAACAAGTATAGATGAAGGAGGGAAAAGAGAGAATCAGGAAGGGAAGAAGGAAGACAAGTGTAGAACGAGAAAGGAAAGGAAAGAATAAGGAAGGGAGGAAGAGATGAAGTAGAGATGAAGGAAGAAAAGGGGAAATGAGGAAAGTAAAAAGATGACAAATGGAGAGGGAGAAAAGGAAAGAATTAGGAAGGGAAGAAAGATAAGTAGAGGCAAAGGAAGGGTTGGAGAGAAGGAAGACAAGTGAAAAGGAAAGAAGGAAATAAAGGGGAAAGAAGGGAAGTAGATGGCTTTGGAGCCCCTCATGCCCACATCATCTCTTGCTGGGTTGAAAATGCCTGACCCCAGGGTACCCACCTGGCAGTTGTAAGTAATGCACCTACTGTGCATTTTGGAAATTTTTTCTTCACTGATGGCATTTAAACGAAAAGGACACAATGCCTCACTGCCACTATCCCCTTCAGAGAGACTGGTTCTGTGACTTGGGGTTCCAGGAGAATGAAAGTGATTTGCTCAGCATCATATATAGTAAGTGATATCTTCTACTTCAGTATTCCATGTCCCTCAACTTGATGCATTATGCCCATTTTACAAATAAGGAAACTGAGTCTAAGAGAGCTTAAGAAAGTATAAGACTTGTGCATTTCAGCAGTACAATAATCAAAGACAATGCTAAAAGACTGATGATGGAAAACACCATCCCCATCCAGAGAAGAAACTGTGGAGTTTAAATGTAGACCAAAGCTTACTTCAATTCTTAAATTTTTTTCTCTCTAATATTTTTTCTTCCATTTGGATTTGATTCTTCCTTCACAACATGATTATTATGGATCTATGTTTAGCATAGTTACACATATAGAACCTAAATTAGGATTGCTTTTTGTCAGGAGGAGGGGGAAGGGAAGGAAGGGAAGGAGAAAAATGTAAAACTCAAAACCATGGGAAAAAAAGATTGTTGAAAACTACCATTACATATTGGTGGAAAAACAAATAAATAAAAATATTTTTAAAAAAGAAAAAAAAAAGAATGTCCATCCATATCAATCATCAAGAGAACTTAGATTGATATGTATAGAGCAGCTATTAACCAATGCACCAATTAGAGGAGTTCTTAATCTTGTGTGTGTGTCCTGGACCACTTTGTCAGAATAGAGAAAACTGAGGTTTCTTTTTATCAGAATCAGGTTTTAAAATACATAAAACAAAATATATGAGTTAAAAAGAAATCAATCATACAGAAAAAAACAGTTATCAAATTATATTTTAAGTTCGTGTACTACAGGTTAAGAATCTCTGAATTCATATACTATCAACTAAACTTCTTGTAATTAAATTGAGGAGTTAGCTAATCCAAACCATTCCTCCTTCTGCTTCTGAGAAAATTCACAAATATATTCAGTAACAGGAATCCAATTTCACTTTATATTTGATATCATGACACTTCCCGATCAGGTAACTCAAGTCACCAAGTGATTTGCATGCAGATTGGAACTGTCAACTGGAAATTCAACAGTGATTTGCTGGTAGAATGAGGAAGGGATAGACTGTGCTTTGTCTCAGGATGCCCACTTTATATAGTGCTGACAGGAGGTAATGTGGTACAGTGGGAAGATCACTGGATTTGAGATCAGAAAGACTGGGTTCACATCCTTGTTCACTACCTTTGTGACCTTGATTAAGTCACTTCACTTTTATAGAACTCAATTTCCTTATCTGAAAAGGAAGGGATTGGATTAGGTGGTTTCTCAGGTCACTTATAGCTTCAGTAAAATCAATTAAAACAGGAAGCTACCAAATGGTGCTTGGGATGAGCCTATGCACCTCCCATCTTCTCAGAATCTCAGAAGAGGGCTTACTAGGCATACCTTGCCTTAGAGCTAATTGATGGTACTTTTCCTGTATGGGAAAATACTGAGTTCTGACTCAAACTGTACCCTCCTCCCCAGAACTGAAGCCAAGTTCACCTCCAGGAACTCCAACCAACCTCTGATCTTTTTCCTCTTCCTCACTTCAGAATAATTTTTCTCTGAAAGGAGGCACAAGGATTCCCAGAGCAAGGTCTTTTAGACAGTAACACAGCTTTCTTGGTTTCTTTCAAGAAAGACATTTCTCCACATTTACTTTCCTCCCCATTCTCCTCCTTCAGTCTGACCACCTATTTAATTCATCCCTTGGGTGGGAAGGAAATCAGCTACTGAGGATTGTTTTCAGAATGACTTTTATGATGGTGGTTTCCTCTGAACATTTCCTGTCTGACTTGCCAAACCTGATCCATTCCCAAGATTTTTATTCTTTTCATTTCTCCAGATTTTCATCTCATCATAGCAAAATATCTCTGGTTTACATATAATTATATATAAATATATTATGTATTTTATTTATATATATAAAATATGTGTTTATACATATATGGTATTTTTATATAATATATTCTATATATAATGCAATATATTGTATATAATATATCATTTGTATATATCATATGTATATGATATATCACATGTATACAATATATCATGTGTATCTAGCATATGTATATATCATTTGCATATAATATATCATGTGTGTATATAATATGCCATGTGTATATCATATGCATATATCATAAATGTATGTATAAATTTATATACATATACTTATATGGTGTAAAGATCAGGTTGTTGTTCAGTCATGCCTGACTCTATGCAACCTAATACTCTCCATAGGATTTTCTAGGCAAAGATACTAGAGTTGTTGCCCTTTCCTTCTTCAGTGATTAAGGCAAATTGAGGTTAAGTGACTTACTCAGGGTCACACAGCTAGGAAGTATTTGAGACTGGATTTGAACTCTGTTTTTCTGACTTCTATTTACTGGTTGCTTCAAAGGTCAGATAGTGAAACTTTATACAAGTCTTGATAGGGAGAACGATTTGGTTAGCTTACAACTAAATGAATTCTGAATATATTTGCATATATGTAAACATAAATATTGTACTGCCAATATAATCACTTCCATATATATTATATAATATATATTATATTATAAAGATGTCCACACATTTATATGCACACACATTTATAACTACATGTGTATAGATGCATATATATGTATAATTATAAATATATTCATAGTGATTGGGAAGCAGAAAACAAATGGTGAGTTTATATCTGCATAAGAAGAATACAGGAAGCATATTAATCTATCTTAAACCTTGGGGGAGTATAGGAAAGCAACTTTGCTTCCATAAAATGAAGTGGATGAATAAGATTGCTCATTTTGTCCTGAAGAGGAAGTTTGTTTATAGATGAGGCTTTCCTGCCAGAAGAGGAAAGATTTAGGACTCCCCCCACCTCCCCTTTCTCTCTTTGACTCTCAAACCTCCTCCTTCCTTTCAAAACTAAATTCTTTTTAAGTTGAATGAATGAGGAGATCAAGAATTCTTAGAATGTGAGACATAAAATACCTTTTTACAATTGTCTAGTTTGTTCAGAAAAGGACACAAAAGCAAATAGGACAATTATGTTAATAATGTGTTAACTATAACATATATTTAAAAACTAAGAAGTTCATAATTTCTCATTTTTATTCTTTGTATATTGGAATGCCTGTTGACGGTTGTAAAATATATAATAGAAAAGAAGTCTATTTAATTTCAAAAACAATTGTCTACTCCAACCGTTACATTTTCAGAGGAAGAAACCAATATTCATAAGTATAAGTAATCCGAGTTACTTGTCCAAGGTCACTTAACTAGTAACAGAGGTAAGATTAAAACCTAGGCTTTTCTACATACAGTGGGTACTGAATGAATTTGAAGATCTCCTGGATTCTTAGCTTCTTTCTATGCACAATATTCTTTTTTTTTTTTTTTTTTTTTTTTTTTTTTAGATTTTGCAAGGCAGTGGGGTTAAGTGGCTTGCCCAAGGCCACACGACTAGGTAATTATTAAATGTCTGAGGTCGGATTTGAACCCAGGTACTCCTGACTCCAAGGCCAGCGCTCTATCCACTGCACCACCTAGCCGCCCCTATCCACAATATTCAAAGGGAGAGAATGAGATGTTCACGTGAGATTTTCACTTTCATGGTAATGAAATTTGGAGTTGTCACACTTCCGTCATGGGCTCTACCTCATTGCTTATCCTAGGCCATTATGGGTCATCTCTTCCTAAAGCAAAAAGCACGAGATGCCTAGAATTCAGATACCCTAGATGAAATAAAATTTGAGCTTCTTCCATGACAGTTGTCTCTACTGGAAAATATACTAAGTGAGAAGGGTCACCAACAAATGGCTGCCAGTCCCTTTTATAATATGGCTTCTACTTACCGTGCCAGACTTCTTCCACATGATTCCTCTTCATGTTCCAGTTAAGCTAACCTACAAACTTTGCCCCTAATTACCATCTTCCACCCCTGTGCCTTTTTCCATTATGTCTTCCTTGCCAACAAAACCCTCCCTTTGACTCTTAGAATCCTTAGATTGCTTATTTTAAGGCTCGGCTTGGGGTTTTACACTGAGCAATCGTAGGAGTGATCAATCCTTTTCCTTCCTGAAATGATCCATAATCTACTTACTTATCTGTGCACTTAGGATCATAGAATGGGGATAGGTTCTGACTGTTTTCTCCTGGGTTTAAGGATGAAACTCTCTCAAAGCCTATTGACTCCTTCTCCACAACCGAGAGTCTTAGAGAATTCCCTAAAGAATTAAGAATTTCAGTGATTTGCCCAGGGTCACACAGGCAGCATATGTTGGAAGTAAGACATGAACCCAGGTCTTCTTAGCAACAAGGCTAATTCTCATAATACCACACTCGTACCCAATCTGTGGTAGAACCTTCCAAGCTTGAAGTAGTCTGATCAGCCCTAGGTGAACATATTGCACCTTGACCCCAACATAGTGATGTCATCTTGGTCTTCTTTGAGAATAAGGACACGAAGCAGCCAACTAAAACCATACTGCCTCTAACAAACACCAGAAGATTACAGTTTAGAACTGTAAGGTACCTCATAGTGAGTTTAGTTAGGTCATTTAGATCAATCTCATTTTATAAACACAAAAGAACAAATACAAAATGGTTGGGGGATTCAAGCAGGGCTGTGTAGGTGTGTCACTCTAGAACAGGACTTTTTTATGCGTGTGCCATGGATTCCTTTGACAGTCTGGCAAAACCTCCTTAGAATGTTTGAAAATACCCAGGACTGCAAAGGAAGTAAAGCAAATTAAATCCACTCATCAAAATATTTAAAATAATACATTTACAAATATTTTTTAACAGGGAGTTGGGGATAAGTGACTTCCCCAGTATCA
This sequence comes from Macrotis lagotis, assembly GCF_037893015.1. NCBI lineage: Eukaryota > Metazoa > Chordata > Mammalia > Peramelemorphia > Peramelidae > Macrotis > Macrotis lagotis. The sequence continues at coordinate 248,240,192 of NC_133662.1, read as the reverse complement.
TACCTCTAGTAATGATTAACTTAATCCATCCAACCCAAAGATAGAATACATTTGGAGACTCCAGGTTAAGAAACTTTACCATAGAAGGATATAATCTCTCTCTGAAGGCAAGGACTGTTGCTTCCTTCCTTCCTTCCTTCCTTCCTTCCTTCCTTCCTTTCTTCCTTTCTTTCTTCCTTCCTTTCTTCCTTTCTTTCTTTCTTCCTTTCTTTCTTTCTTTCTTCCTTTCTTTCTTTCTTTCTTTCTTTCTTTCTTTCTTTCTTTCTTTCTTTCATTCTTTCTTTCTTTCTTTCTTTCATGTTTATTTTTCAGGTACCTGGCCTAGTGTCTCCTTCATTGTAGGCCTTTAACACATGTTGGTTGAATGAAATTGAATTCAGAAAGTGGTCCATCTTTTCTCACTATACCCTTTCCTCTCATTTCTCTCTTTGTCTCCCCATCTTCCTTGTTTCCCTCCCTTTCTTCCAGTGCATTCCCAAAAGCAGAACAGACAGACCTGTGTCCGGAAGAGCTTAATATGCGCCTTTGCCATGGCCTTCATTATCAGTGTCATGTTGATCGCGGCCAACCAGATCCTCCGCAGCGGCATGGAGTAGTAAGTAGTCTTTCACCCGACACTGTGAACCAAACTCGCCATGCATGTGCATGCCCGGTGGGCAGACTTTTTTCCTCCATGAAACCGGAAAGGGAACGAGGTGGACAACAAGACGCTTTCGGCAAAGGGAACCCGAGGCCGGCAGGACGACCCGTCTTGAGAACCAGCTCCATCTTCTTGTCAGGGACACCAAAGGGCTGTCTTCAATGCTTTAATAGTTTTGTTTCCTAATGCAATAAAATTTAAAAAAAAATAATAAAATAAAACCCGGGGAGTTCTGAATTCTTGCTTCAGCCATCAATAGGAACTCAGAGGAGAAGCTTCATTTCCATCTGGAACACATGTATGGTGGTCTATGCTGGGAGTTGGAAAGAGAAAGAATGATCAGAGACTGAGCACAAGCTGCAGTTACTACTACTGGCCAACTCCATCCAGCCAGCCCAAAGCTTGGCCAACAGCAGACTCTTCCTGGGGGAGGGCCTACTTTGGCTCTACAGAAGCTGACTTTGGTGTATCTGCAAGGAAGGCCACCATTTCATTCCCCTCAGCTTCCTCCGTCCACCCCCAATGGAGCCCCTGTGGCATGAGGGCAAAGCCATTGTACAGGGTCATGGTTTTCAAGTGGTACCACGCCTCATTGGCGTGCCTGTGTGTTTGCGTGCTATTCCTACCTTTTTTTTAAACTGCCTTGGACACAGGACTTTTATTGGCAGAATTGAGGGCTGGAGAGGAGGGCTTTGGGTCTCCATTTGCAGTTTTCTTTCTGTCCCCAGCGCAGATAGGGGAAGCTCCTTTTATGCACCAGCATTTTGGAATCTGCATAGAGCCTTTTTCCCAAACTTGCCTCCTGTGCAGCCATTACAGAGAAAGAGAGAGAGAGAGAGAGAGAGAGAGAGAGAGAGAGAAAGAGAGAGAAATGAAATATATGTGTATATGTATAAATATATAGATATATTTGGCTTCTTTATGTATATGCCATTGTCCATTCTAAATTTTTTGTTTCTGCTACAAATCAATTAGCAAAGCAATTATTATTATTATTGTTATTATAATTCTTATTATTCTTTTTTACTGGGGGTAGATGGGGTTGGAATGTTTGAAACCCTCCAACTGCGTGTTATCTTTGGTGACAGAGATAAAGAATGAGCAAATCTATCTGCCAGATCTACTCTGTAGGTGACACTCTACTGGAGGAGCATCTTTCCTTTTTCACCGTCAGTCATTCTTCCCCCTTCCCTGTCAGGTTCCATCAGTGTGTGGGCTCAGGGTAAAATCAGCCGAACTGAGCATTTTAAGCCAAAGTGACTGAGATGGAAAGATCAAACTACTATATTTTACATAACATCTCCTGACATTCAGATTCTGCGATTGACTCATTTTCACGGAAGAGATTTAATGAGCTTAGCAAACAAGACAGGTAATTTACTTTTGCATGCACTGTGGTGATGGTGGTGGTAGTGGTGGTGGTGATGGTGGTGGTGGTGGTGGTGATGGTAAAGAAGGGAACAAAATGACCTGTTTTCAATGCAATCTTAAAAACTGTAATCTAGTCTCTTTTCCAAGGTGCCGTATCAGTCCATTACAATTAATTCTCGTTTTGCATAGTTTGATTAGCGAATTCTCATCAGCTGTAACATTTCTCTGTAACATTTCTCGTTGTATTTTTCCAAGCTCGGTTGGGAGCTCAGAAATACTTCATTAAATTCTGTCATGAGGTTTTTCTGGGTGCATTCTCATCTACATCCTAAATCTAAGATCTAAACAGCTTTCTCTTGCTTATTGCCTCTCCTTCCTTTCTGTTTTGGGGTGAACAAACACTCACCTAGCTAGGTTTGGGAGCCTGCTTTGGGTGGTTTTTTTTAATCTTCTTCCCAAATCTCTAGCCATGCTTTCTTCTTTCCTCTCTCCATCCCAAGAAACGCCAACTCTTCTGATCTGTCCTGACTCCAAGCTTTCTACCCTTCTATATTTCCCAGTCCCCACAATTAGTTGGCTGTGCATAAGTTCTGGAATCTTCCCGCCATGGGAAAATGAGAATCTTCACACTATATAGATATATGGATGGAAACAGCAACAACAACAATCCAACAACAGAACAAACACAAACACAAAAACCCTTCCCTAGGAGTTACAGTGGAAGTAGGTCAGGAGGCAGATCCTCTGGGGCTCAGAGATATATGGTCCAAGCATCAGGGAATCCTCCTTCTGAAATGACCTTGGAGTTGGAATTTAGGGTCTTGTTAATAGCTTGACCTTTGATTTGCTGTGTTATCTCAGCCAAGTCACATTCCCTCTCTGGGCCTGTTTTCTTGGCAGTATAGCTAGGACTAAGCTTTCTGATCAGCTCTAACATTCTGAGATGACCAGAATCACAGCTTTAGAGTGGGAAGGGACTTGAGTCCAACCCCCTCATTTTACAGTTGAGGACTGGAAATCCAGAGAGATTAATTGACTTATGAGCCAAGACCATGGAACCCAAATCTAATCCTTTTTTCAATATGATACCACTTTGATTATATTCACCTATTGGAAGTTGGTTCTTTGTGTCCCCAGTGACCAGTGTTCCCCAATGTTTTGCACAGGTTCAGAGTGAATGGTACTTATATATAGGTCTTCAAGATGGAGACTGGGGCAGAAGAAATATCTGAATTAACTTGAATTTCAATTCAGGGATTACCCAAAGGCAGTAGGGACCATTAATGTCATTTCATATGAACCCTTCCTTTTGCATAGGAGGAACGGAGACCTAGAGTGAAGAAAGTGACCTTTTCAAGGTCAAACCCCTAATGAGTGCCAGGGCCAGGATTTGGTGTCTTGCCTATGTTTGTTCTCCCTGGATAAATGCCCTTTTTTTACAGGGTGACATTCCTTTCTTTCTGAAGCAGTACTGGATCCTAGTGATGAATAAAAATGCATGGAAGGTGTTGTAGAGAATACAAATCAATCTCTTTTGATGCTCTCTTGGTTTGTCACTTCAAAGGAAGAGCTTTGGGGGCCCTTAGGAGCCTAGCCCCAGCAGGGTCCCCACTCACTCCATTGGACGAAAGATGACTATACTTCAATGATTGATAGAGGAATGATGGGGGGAAGCAGAAAGTACAGAAAGCAAAACAATACTTACTCCCCTCCTTGACTAGGCCCTCTGCCTCAGGACCACCAGGACCAGATGCCCAAGCCAGAAATGATTCAGATTATAAAACTTTAATACATGAGACCTGAGTGTCTGCTTCAATGGTAGGCTGTTCATGGTAATTCATCCCAATGATACTGGATGTATAAGACAGGATAAAAGATTGAAAAGGGCCAGATTCTTTATCTATATGACCACAAAATTTCCTAAAGTCATTTCCAGGTTGGTTCCCTGGCTCCTGGGGTTTGTGACCTATGGATCAGGGGGCTAAGATCCGTTCTTTCTCACTCCCCAAAGACAGGCAGGGCCATGGGGCAAGTAGAATTTAAAGGATTGAACCCTTATTGCTAATTCTAAAAGAATCCCTGCCTTCCACAGCAAGAGAAAGGCCAAAGGAAGCATCTCCAGATGTGATGATTATGCCAGATGTGAGATCATCTTCTAAGCCAGAAATGTTATCTCCAGGAATCCATTCCAGCCCTGGAGATGCTGACTATCTGTCAATGGTAGAAGGGTGGATCCCTTTCTCTCTCACTCTTCCTCCCACCCCACTTCTCCAAAGTATCTCTGAGCCATCTGAGGTAGAGATAAGATTGGGTTTTCTTTAGGTAGGAGAAATTGGCTGCTGGGGTAAGGCTTCACTGTATATATCTACAGCTAAACTCTAGATTTAAAGTGAGGAAATTTAGAGATAAGGAAACTTAGGCCTAGAGAAGAAGTGGTTTGACCAAGAGATCATACAACTCTCTTCTGGGCCCAAGGACCAAGAAGCAGCAGAATGCCTTTAAAGGGGTAAAGGTCAAGAATACTGATGTCCCTGTGGTGGGATAGGGAATGAAAAAGGAAGAGGGGAGGGAAGGGGATGAGGAAGGAGGAGGGTTGTTTGCAGAACTTTGCCTAGGGGCCTGGAATCTCAGCTACCAGCCCTGGGACTACTTATTAATCCACTTAGTGGCGTCCAAAGAGCAATTCTCATTTTGGAAAGCAGCCCCATGCTGATGGCCTCTTATCCTGGCTTCTCCCTTGTGGCGAGGAGTTGGGCAGGGGGAGCGGATTTTATGGGCTTGTTTCCCTGGCTTGATGCTTCCTTGCAAGGTTGGCCTAGGATACTGATACCCTAGCCTTTGTGCCCTCCCCCCCTGCCCAGGGGTGTTTTCTTAAATGGAAGAAATCTGGCCTCTTTGGGACCTCTTCCCCATCTCCCAAACCCTGTGCCTGGGCCCCCTTCCTGGCCATAGCCTGAGTAAGAAGCTTAACACATAAAAGACTGAGTAGACTGTGGAATTTGAAACTGCAGGAAGGATTTGGGCCATCATTTGATCGATACTCTCAGTCAGAAGAGGAGGAGAGGGAGATAGGGAGAGCAGAGTTCACTTGCCCAAGATCATGGAGCTAGTACATAGCCAAGCTGTGATTGACTCAAGATACAGACTTTCTTACTATGTTCTGGTTGTTTACTCCTTTGTCCCCAGGATTGACTGTGCAGAATGAACTGGAAAACCCACTGCCCCTAGCTTGGTGGGGGAGCTTGAGGGAAGTGATCCCTAGGATGGGTCCCTCACCACAGAGTCCCCCAGCCATCCCAAAGAACACCAATCTCAGTATCCTGAAGGTCTTCTGTTTATTGAATGTATGCAGATCACTTCTCTCTGGTTTTCAGTTTCTTCCACTGTCAAATGAGGAAAGGGGGGTAACTGGACTGAGTCAGGGCTTCTTAACTTCTCTGTCATGGGGGTCTATAACCCCCTTTGGCATCTGGTGGACCCTTTCTATAGGCCCCTCCTGAGAAGAATGGCTGTGACCCACATTCATAAGCAAAGGAAATGCTAAATTTCAATTAGAAGCTACTGGGAATAAAGATATAATTTTTGTTCTCATCCAAATTCACAAACCACTCTGAAAGTGTAGTAAGAATCCCTAGACTGGATGACCTCTTCAGGTCCCTTTCTGTTTTTGTATATGAGTCTCCTATAACTTCTCTGTAATCTTGGGAGGTGGGGAGTGGGGGAGGGAGGGAATCAATGAGAAACACAGGTGCATATAAGCCCTTCCTGCCAGGAAAACTGGTACGAATGAGGCTACCACAAAGGATGGTGGGGAAAATTAGAGATAGAGGAAAAAATGGGACTGTGTTGAAGAAAAACCTGGGGAAAGAAAAGAGACTATAGGCTTCTAAGTCTAGCGATGGAAAAGACCCCAGAGGCTGCCAGGTCAACCCCTTCATATTACGGATGTAGAAACTGAGACCAAGAGAAATGAAGTGACTAGGTCACACAGCTGGTATCAGAAGCAAAATTTGAACTCAGGTCCTCTGACACCAGAACCAGTGCTCTGTCCATCATATAGGAAAATCTCCTTTTCTCCCCTGCCCTAAGAAAAAGCTGTTGTGTTTGATCCAAGATGTTACCCTTGTCTCCCACCTCTCACTCTCGCCCCCTCCAGCATCCCAACTCTGGAGCATCCTGTGTTAGGGTCAAAAACAGTGCATGGCAAATCCTACAAAGAGCATCTGTATAACAGAGATATCTCTATGGCAACCCCGAGCTCCACCACAGGCTTGCCAAGCCACACAGAAACATGGAATGTTTTCTTAAAGAATGCTGGGGGCCTACTGGCTCACAACCCAACTTCCCTGCAAAATAGCTCCTGCGGGCAGGAGAACACCCCCCCACACCCTGACCACTGGACCCATCTAGCCACCCTTCCCTCACAGCTGTCCTGCCCTGTGATAAGACTTGATCATTAGAACAGGACAGCTGGTGCTAATGGGGACCTTACCCACTGTCCCCTTCCTTAGCGAGCCCCCAAAGCTAAACTGTGGTCTGGAGGGCAGCACAACTTTTAATCCTTCCATTTAAAAAAGCCTCATCTTGTCTGTCAAGAAGCTTCTGATGAGCCAGCAAACGTGGAGGGAGGTAGCTGGAGGTTCAGCCATAGGTTGATTCTACGTCTCCTGTTTCGGAGTTTCAGTGAGGTCAACTGTGGCTGGCGGACAAACTTCCTGTATTGCTAAGCAATAGATCATAAAGTCTTTAAACTAGAGCCAGATGGGGCCAAGGGGTTATTGAGTCCAACTGCCTCATTGTACGGAGGAGGAAACTGAGGACAAGGGAGAAAAAGTTACTTACTTAAAGTCATGGAGGTGGGATCATAGGATCTGAAAGCCAGAAATGGATGGAACCTCTGAGACCCATCAAATCCATTCCCTTCATTTGACCTATGAGCAAAACAAAGACAAAGGGATTTGTCTAGGGTCACTCAGTGGAAGGGCCAGGATTTGTACAGAAGGCCCTCCAAGGACAAATAGGGAAGTCTATCTCCTGTGCTGTGCTGCCTCCTATGAATGGTACATGAGAAGAATTTTCCTTTTCTTACCTGCTCTTATCTATTCTTCGTCATACCCTTATGACAAATAGTCTGCTGTCTTGTCTGTCCTCACTCAAAGTCATCCAGAAAGAAGAGGACAAATCTACTTGGGCTATCTCTGCTCCTCCCTGATCCCACCCTCCTCCCCTCAAGTGGACCAAACCTTGAGATGCGTCACCAGCAGCCCAGTGAGATGATACACTCACCTTTTGCCCTAAGAACCTTGCACTAAGTTTGCATGCCAGACCTGAGTCGGAGATGAAAGTGAGCTCCATTTTCAGTGGTTCTCAGCTTGGGGTGGCCTCCCCAGCTGTGTACTGAGGTCCTTGGCACCCAGAGTGGGTAATGTGTACCACTCAGGGGGTGACAGGTTGGGATGGCTGGGATGGGGGTCCTGGGTTCCCCTGAGTCTTTGCTGTCTGGAACAGATACACCTGCTGGGCTGTGCCTAATTCATCTTAAATTCCCATGCTCACCACCCTTGTCCTGGGTCACTTATCCAAAGCTACCAAGGTACATTGATTCCTGGGGACCCCTGTGCAATGGAGAAATGAGTACTCTCTACTATGCCTTCATTTTGCCAGAAAAAATAAACTGAGGCTCAGAATAATAACTAATCGATATGTATATAGCACATGGATATTTATAGCAATCCATATGTATATAGTTCTCTAACATTTGCAAAGTGCTGTAAAAACACAATTTCATTGAAATCTCACAAAAATCATCCAGACATCATCACCCTCATTTTATAGGTGAACAAACTCCAACTCGTGAGACATGAAATGTTTGGACCATGCCTTTGAGTACTAGAGGGAGCATCTGAATCCAGGACCTTCTGATTTCAAGGGTCATTTGATAATATGAGGAAGGGCTTGGCTCTTCTTAGGAAGGACAGGGGGAGGTATGGGGACTTGAGAGTGGACAGCTGTTCTTCCTCTCCAAAGAGAACACCTGGACTCTGGTTGCAGGAGGAAAAGGGGAAGTGAAGCTGAAACTAAGCTCTGTCAGAGGCTGAAAATTATTACCAGGGAAGAGGTATTCTTTCTTGGAGATCTCTAAAATTATAGTATGATAGATTTAGAGACCACTGAGTTCATCCCAGTAAGTTTGCAGAAGGGGAAACTGAGGCCCAAAGAAACTGAGTCACATAGGTAAGTGGAAGAGAGAGGCAGAGGAGAAATCCATCTGCCTGTAAGGTCTTGGTGCCAGAACTCCCAAGAAGAAAAGGAGAGAAATTGCCTTTAATGGTTTCATCAGCTAGTGATTCTGCACCCCAAGAATCTAGGGTTCTGGGGTTCATCCTTTGCTTCTTGCCATGCCCATACTGCTCCCCAAAATGACTCTTCCTTCAGTCATTCTATAAGGGGAAATATTCAGGGACAGTGAAGAAAGCCTACTCAGCAGCCAAGGTCTTATTTTCAAATTATTTAAAGTCGTGTTAAAATAAAAGAGGCTTTGGGCTGCCTCCTAAAGACCCCGTCTCCATGACGATTTAAATGTCAGAACTGCTCAGCTTCATTGCACGCTTCCTTTGGCTAAGCTGCTCCTAAGACAGGAGTCAGCAGAGATGGGGCTTTGCAGCCCACAGCTTGGCTGTCTCAAGTCACTTCAGTAAATAAGTAACTAAAGGAGGTACTGGGTTGAGTGAGCAAGGGTGGAAGTGAGTGAGTGTGTGAGGGGCTAAGTGAGAAAGCGAGTGTGTCAGTGAGGAAGTAGCTGAGGGCGGGAGTGAATAACCATGGAGCAGAGGAAGGGAGAAGCTGGAGCTAGACAGAGCAAAGGAGCAATCTCATTGGGCATCAGATGGACTCATTCCCAGCGCACTCATATCCATGGCACTATCTGGAGATATGATTCCAAATCAGTCTGCGTTTACTGACTCCTTTGGGAGGATCCAGAAGGCACACCAATAGGAAAATTACCTGCAGGGAAGGTGATATGGGAGAGACTTCAGGAAGGAAGCAAGAGGGGTATCACCAAATCAGAGGATCATGGATGTAGAACAAGAAAGGGTGCTCCAGGTCATCTAGTCTTAGCATCTTTGATTTTTAAGTTGGAAGGGACATCTGGTCATCTAGTCCAAGCCCCTAATTTTACAAATGGAGAAACTGAGGCCCTAGTGATTTCGAATAGAACATAGAAGCACCTCAGAGTTTGGAAGCTACCCCTGGAGAACAAGGAAAAAGAGCCTGGGCCTCTAATATTTCTTCTAATCACTATTTATGATCCTTGGCTTCCCAGCACTTATGGAGAGCTCCTGGTTTGCATCAAATCTCTCTCTCTCTCTCTCTCTCTCTCTCTCTCTCTCTCTCTCTCTCTCTCTCTCTCTCTCCCCCCCTCTCACACCTACTCCTTCCTTTCTCCTCCCTGTCTCTCCCTTTTCCCTCTCTTATCTCTTCTTTCTCTCCCCTTTGTCCCTCCTTCTCTCTCTTTCTCTCTTTCTCTGTGTCTCTGTCTTGTCTCTCTCCCTTCTATCTCTTCTTACCTTCTCCCAATCTCCCCTTTTCTCTGCTTCTCCCTTCCTCTTTTTCTCTCCCTCTCTGTCTCTCTCTGTGTCTGTCTCTGTCTCTCTCTCCTTCCTTTTCTGTCACTACAGAAAATGGTTTTTTCTTCCTATGTCTGTCACTGTCTCCTCTCTCTCTCTCTCTCTCTCTCTCTCTCTCTCTCTCTCTCCCCCCCCCCCCTTTTCTGCCATTGCAGTCAAATTGAGATTTGGGTTTTTGAAGACAGAATTGTGCAAAGAGTACCTAGAGACAGAATCTCTAACGCAAATTTCCAGGGAGATTGGAGAAGAACTGAGCTGATAGAACCTGGGGAATCACATCATCATAGATATAGACCTGGAGGGAACCCCAGAGACATCTACTTTAACGTTTTGCAGATAACTCCAGAGAACTTATGTCCCAAAGCAGACAGTTATAAGTGGCAAAACCAAAATAAAAACCTTGGACCCTCTGACTCCAAAGTCAACATTCTTTACATTGCATCATACTTTTGGTTGAATTCTACTTCTCTTAGCTCAAACCTTAATCCATATAAAGGGGTCCTGAGGGTGCTACAATTTGGAAGGAAGAGAACTAGTTCTGGGGAGTGCCCAGCTGTGAGAGAGGCTACTCATCCTATTAAGTTGGAACTCCAAAAGCTTCTATACTGAAATCTTTGTTTGCCTGGAAGCTGACTTTATTTGAATTTATTGAATCTTATGCTGGTGAGCTCAAGGCACATAGTAGCTATATGATATTTTCTAGACCTTTTACCAAAAGTGATGTTCAATGCACCCTCTGAAGCAAAAGTCTTAACCTCCTTTTGCCATGGAATCCCTTGTAAATCTGACGAAGTCTATAAATCTCTTCTTAGAATTATGCAAAAGATTAAAAATTAAGTATATGGTATTAATAAAGAAAATGAATTATATTTAAAAAAGATTTTTTCCCATCACAGTTCACGAATTTCCTGAAATCTATGCATGAATTATAGGTTAAAAACTTCTGATCTAAAGCTATGATCTCTTTCCAAACTGGATTTCCTGTTCTCTCAAAATATCTCTACTAATCTCACCTTCATACTGATTGGAAATATCAATGTGTATGCCTTTTAAGAATGGAGCAAGGTCAACAGACTTTGCTGACAAAACTGCTCAGAAGTTGTGGAAACAATCCTATCTAAGCAGTCATACCTTGGCATTATGATGAGAAATCTGCCAGTCATGGAAACTCACCTCTCACAACATGGCAGCAGTCCTTTCTCTGGATGGGTTGTCATAGAAAATGCCAAACCCAGACACAATACACTTCACACAATTCCTAGACCAAGAAATGAGAGGAGGAAAGAGAAAACAACCAAACAAGTCTCTCAATATAGGTTATGTGAACATTTTCCCTGTGGATCTAGCCTACTTTTGGAATGAAGAGGTCCACTTCACAAGGGACTACCTGGGTCACTGAGCTGTCCATTGTTCTGAACTTAATGATCCTTCAGACTTTGACAAGCCCTGGCAAATATCAAAGGAAGGAAGTTGGTACTGGCTCTTCTTGAAGAGTTAGAAATGCTGACATGTCCTCTGGGCTCCAAGAGCCTCTGGTGAGACTCAATTCCATCAGCTTGGACAGGAGAGGAAAGGACAGGTAAGACAGTGATGAATACAGTGAAATGAAATCAGCATAGGACATAGAGGCAGGAGAAGTGGAGTCTAATTCCCACTTTTCAAAGCTAATCATTTGACTTTGAGTGAGTCCCTTTAAGCATCCTACCTCTGGGTCTCAGTTTTCTCATCTGCAAAATGAAAGGTTTGGGTTAGATGTTCTCTGAAGTCCTTAATAGTGCTAAGATTATATGAATAATCCAGAATCTATATAGTATGAGAAGAAAATTGCCGTGATATTACCACATGTGCAATGATAAGGGCATTGTAGCATGATGGAAAATCAAAAAAGTCTTAGTTTAAATCACCTGTGACACATTGAAGCTGTGTGCTCCTAAGAAAGCTGCTTTACCTTTCAGTGAACCTCAGGTTATCCCCTTGAAGTTACGTGAGGCTCTATGGTATGGTAAAGAAGGCCCTGAATTTGGAGACACAAAACCTGAGCTCAAATCTTTTCTCTCTCACTATTTTTTTGTGAACTTGGGCAACCCTGGCCCTCAGTTTTTTCATGGTGAGGGGAGTTGGGCTAAGTGGTCTCTTGGGTCCCTTCCCAGTTAATTATCCCATTATCTTATGGCCCAAAGAGCCATTATCAATCAAATCAGAGAAAGTTTCCTATGTATCTGCCTTTGTGGAGGGATTTCCCAGATCAAAATTATTCATGTATCCATGAAAGCCTTCTTATATTAGTGGTCAGGTCTTTTTTCAACCTCCAAAGCCCTGGTACATTACTTTCCACCAAAGACATAAGTATGTCCAGGAAGCTCAGTTTGTCTGGACAAATGATCCAGATTGGTTTTTCTCTTGTTAAGTTAAGTTTGTCTCATAGTCCTAAGTTACCTTGACTTTTCCCATTCCATCTGCTGATTTGAGAAAGAATCAAAGACTGGCTTTTATTTTCCTTTCCTTTCAATTTGCAAATGAATGGGCTAGGGAAACTAGGAAAGATGATCTACTCCTCTTGCCTCCTCCCTTCCTTTCTCCCATCTTGCATCAAAACAATTGAGTTGAAATTCTTGCAGAAGAATAAACAACCAAAACCCCCCACTGCATTCCAGTAAAGGAGGCTCATTTCTTTATTTGAGAAGTTTAACAGGATGCACTGGGGTAGAAGAACACAATTTCCAACCTCTGCTCCTTTCTGGGGAGTGGAGGACAGTTGCCAGATATGTGATAATGGTTTGCCATTTCAACACATCACGCTTCAAAGAGATTGTGAGGATCTCCATCTCTAGTTGCCTTCGAGAAATAGATTATTATCACCTTAGACTTCCTAGAATTTGGGCAAATGAACACAATGACCCCTGAAGAGTCTTGGACCTTCTTAGGTCATAGATTCAGAAGTGGAAAGGTCAAAAAAGCATTTATTGTGAAGAAAAGACTTCAGAAGTCATCTCAGTATGAAATTTTGAGGAAACTGAAGTCCAGAGAATTGGAGTACCTTACAGAATCATAAGTCTAAAGGTAGAAAAGATTTAAAAAGGCATCTCATTCAACCACCCTCATTTTATGGGAGAGGAAACTGAGGTCCAGGGAAACTGAACACTTTGATTAAAGTCATGGATAACAAACACCATAAATAGGATTAGAACCCAGGGTCTCTGACTCAAGAACTAGTGGTTTTTAGGCTAAGGGCATGCTAAACACAGTTTCCTTCTTTAGTGTTCTAGAGACTTAACAGACTATGGAGCAAAGAGGAAAAGTGAGAAGTGTGAGGTCACCAAAATGGATAATTTCTTTGTCCCATATTCAAATTCAATAAAGGGTATGTTTCCTCCAATTTTTCTCCTTCTGAAGAAACAGTATTCATTATCATCCATTTATCTCTATCATGCCCATCTTGATCTGGGTTGGTGAGCATTCCTTGCTCCCTAAGGAAATAACTGTGGCTGCCCAGGCCTTTTCTGGTGAGGGAAGGAGAACACGTGCCTTTGGCAAACTCACGCAGAATTGTTTCTCTTAGCTCCTTCTCCAGAAAAAGCAGAGAATGTACTTCCATTCCTCCCTGAAGACTAGGTTCAGGGGACCTATCAGTGGCCTCCAAGCTAGCTATTTTCCCCCTTTCTTCCTCTGACTCAGAACTATAGTGAAGTTTCCATATAATAATTTCCACAAGATCTCCCAAAGAATATGACCTTATAAGGAAAATGGAACAAGAAACACAGTAAGAGAAGTAAGGACAAGTCAGAGTGATAGAGTAGGCCTGACAGATACTTCTCCTCCCTCGTGTAACTGTACTGCAACCATGAGTTACTTTCTAAGCTACTAGGTTGACAGGGACTGTGTCCAAAGGGCTGGGTCCTACCTCCTATCTTCATCCTCACTGTACAAGAGTCAGCCTCTCTCTGTGGACTTTTACCAGTTAGAGTTGTCTCAACCCAACAGTCCAGATAAATCCATCCCCAGCTCATATCACCATAAAGGTCGAGTGTTTGCTGATCTTTGTGTCATTGTTTGTTTCCGATTGGTCGATCTCTGTCCATTTATCCTCATTAGCTTCCCATTTTTCATTCTGCACTAATCAATCACTTCAGCTCATTATTCCATGACTTGGTATTTTAATTAACAAGAAAGGCAACAGAATGGTCAAATGAAAAACCTTTGTATAAAACTGTAAATATCAATATAAATTAACTTGGCATGCAACTTATTTAACGAATGAATTACCCATTATTAAACTGCAGTGTATAAAGGAAAACTGACTGCCATATTTACTAGATGTTTCCTCTAACCAAACATGACTGTAAATATATATTCTGTATAAAAAATATTTTAATTTTACCAGTATTTATGCAATAGAAAAAAATAAAGATTCTCTTCTTTTATTTTGATGAGAGATACAATTCATTCTAACCAACATGATTTACAAGAGGGCACATTGAACTTATTTCAGTATAAAAAAAAAACAAGGTCCTCTCCCATAGGAGAGCCAGAGCATGAGAAAGAACCTTGGGTCCTAATTGTGTTCTAGAATTTGGAAGCAGGGTAGGGGAAGAGACAATTTGATCTAACAAAAACAGGGATGGCAAAGGAATTAAGGGGAAAAACTATGGATTTGGACTCTGTTCAAATCTTATCTCTGCAACTGACTTTACCTGAATGACCTTGAGGAAATCAGTTAACCTCTATGGTCCTCAGTTTACTGATTTATAAAATATATAAAAATGAGGATTTGAACAAGATTATCTTTGAAGTCTCCTAGTTCTAAATCTATGATATTATGATAAAAAATGGTGAATTTAAGGAAGGAGAGAGGAGCAATGGGGAGGGGGAAAGGAGGAGAGAGAGAGAGAGAGAGAGAGAAAGAGATGAGAAAGAGGGAAAGAGAGCATATATTGTTATTGAAGACATTGTCAGGGAGTTCACTTGACTGACAGAGGGAAACTGTCAATCAACTGATCACTCTCTACCATGACTTGAGATAATAATAAATTTTCTCTGTCTGATCTATGCCCTAAATTGGTATAAAATGGTCCTTTCACCACAATGTCATAGTATCATAGATACTGTAATTCAATCAGATTCCTTTTAGCTCATCATCTCTTGTTCCCACTGGAGGGCCATCTTCATTTTTTTTTCCCCTTTGTAGTTTCATCACTTAGCTCTGGCCTGGCACATAAAGAGCACATTTAATAAATTTTGTTGATTGATGGATAGATAGATTTATTGATTATTTAATCATTTTCAGCACAGGAAATAAAAAATTATATTTAAGGGAAGGCTAGGTGGCACAGTGGATAGTGCATTGGCCCTGGAATCAGGTGACCTGAGTTCAAATCCAGCCTCAGACACTTAATAATTACCTAGCTGTGTGGCCTTGGGCAAGCCACTTAACCCCATTGCCTTGCAAAAACCTAAAAAAAAAATTATAAGGTTATTTTGCAAAAAGCCAATACAAATAATGGACAGCCATGTGGTGAAATGGATAGAGTGTTTAGACTGGATATAGAGAGATCTGAGCTCAAATCCAGCCTCAGACACTTTCTAGCTATGTGACCCTGGGCAAGTCACTTCACCCTGTTTACCTCAGTTTCCTCATCGATAAAGTGAACTGGAGAAGGATTTGACAAACCACTCCAGCATCTCTGCCAAGAAAATCCTAAATGGGGTCATGAAGAGTTGGACATTACTGAAAAATTATTAAATTAAAACAAAAACAAACCATGTATTCATCCTGTTCTGGTGAAAATAGCACTATACCAGAAAAGCTGAGTTCTTGTCCTAACTCTACCACTAATTTCCTCTATGATCTTGAAAAATCACTTCATGGAATACTTTATACCCCCAAATGAAGCCATCTATCCAGCCCTCTCTCAATTGACAGATGAAGATCAGAGATGTTAAGTGATTTGCCTCTGTTCACATAACTATTAAATGACAGAGACAGGATTGGAAACTATAGCTTTATGACTCCAAGAAAGATACTTTAACCATTATGACACATTCCTTCCTATCTTTCTCTATAAAAATACATGTCCAACCTTTTAGCTCTTCTGGGCCCAGTCACCCTATTAAAAACTTGTCAAGGAATTCCTATAGAATTTAATATTGATTTATGACAATGATATAAACCATATTACTAATAAGTGGAAAAATAAAATGTAATAATGCCACATGAATGGACTTTGAGGACCAAATGTGACCCAGAAGACTCAGAGCTAGCATACTTGGCTTTGAATTCCAGCCACTTACTAGACATATGACCTTGTTTAAGTCACTAAACATCTAGATTCCTTATCCATGTTTGCTGTTGTGGTTTTGTTCTTTTTTTTGTTTTGTTTTGTTTTGTTTCTTTGTCCAAACCTGTGAACAACAGAAATGCTATTACTGTCCTATATCAAATTCTATCCCTTATGACCCTTTTAGGAACCAGATTGATCTAGAATGTCTCCATCTCATTCTGCCAGTATCCTCCTGACAATAAGACTTCTTGTTTCGATTTCATTTTTCCATGTGTATTTCTAATTTTTTATTTCATTGGATCATAATAACTGGATCATAGTTCCAGAGAAGAAAGGGACCTTGGAGACCATCAAGTCCAATCTCTTCATTTTACAGAGAGGAGTCCTCAAAGGTTCCTTCACTTGGTTATAATCACAAATCAAGACAGTGGATTAGTAGGGACTTCAAATCAGGTCCCCTGTCCCTTCCTTAGGTGATGGCTCTTTTCATCCTAATCCTTGATGATGTCTCACTTTTGTTGTCAACATTATCCAACAACTTATTATTCTCCAAAAGCTTGTACCTGTGGGAAAATTCTGATGATCCCATGAAGCGGGATCTCCAAGGTAGAATGATCTGGTGAACCTTTTAGACATACTTGCCTTTTGGATAATATTCAGGTTGGCACAATTCACCAAGAGAAGAATAATAATCCTAAAGTTCTATTGTTCTAGACATGAATAATTGAGTTTTCCTCACCAGTAAAACTACCTTGTCTCAGAAAGCTAGGTTGCTTGGCTCTGGTTCTTCCAGATCTGGGCACTGAGGCCCATTTTTCTGTATTGCATAGATAGGTTATGGGTATTTGTTCCTTTTAACCACTTCAGTAACAATTCCACATTGACTCAGAATCTTAGTTTATTGGGAAATGAAGCAAAGGTGAATAAAATTGGAATCTGCTCTCCTTTCCTTATAGCCAATCCTGACATCCAAATATCGGATAACATCCAATTTAATTACCCTGAAGACTGACTAATATTGAGTATAGGGTAAAACTTTAAAGTGAAGTATGAATTCACCTTTGTCCTCTGACTACATATTTTGTGATTTATTTAGTTTTATTAAACTGTCTTTATATGAAAAGGTGTTTCTCTATGACTGGGGTTATGTTCTGTATTATTAGCCAAATATGGATCATATTGAACACTAACTAACTTGCACAATGCTTATAACATATACCTAAATCTCATTGTATCCAATATTTTTTCCTTCACAGTCAAGAAAGTTTCTCCAAAGAAGGAAGTTTGAAATTGAAATTTCAATGATAAGTCTTATAACCTAGTCAATAGGACTATATCTAGAGAAAAGGTCCATTGAGACTTAAGGCCATGTCTCAGGGTCATGCCATTTTGTATAAGCAAATAGTATAGTTGATTATGGGATTGGTCACCAGGTATGTCATCTTCTTTGTATTTCACTCTGTAGGAGATTATTTAAACCCACACTTCTCACCAGCACTCACTTAACTGGTAACTTTATTCTGAGAATTATAGTTATTAAGAATTCAGAATTTGAATTACCAGCACACCAGACCAGGTTGTGGTGCAGAGGCAAAGAATAAACTCTAATAGAGGACCTGGGGAAATAAAAAATTCTGGGGATTTGTCTGCAAGGAGCAAGCGTGTTTCCAAGAAGCTTTGAAACCTACATATTGCTCCCTTTTGTCACCCTTGTGTCCATTTGATGAGTCACCTCTGATCTGACCATATCCATTTGGTGTATTTTTCACACCTCTTACATCTTAGGAAGTCCACATTTTGACTTTTACATCTCCCTGAAGCCAGAATACATAAACAGAGGCAATGCCTGCAAAACAAAAGCTTCTGCAAGTATCGAGTACGGAGGAAGGTAAGTGAAATTGTCTCATCCCCTCAGAAATGGAAGAGAGGGGGGCATTTTATTGAAGACTCAACCCTCCATCCCGATTTCCAATAAACATGATCTTGACATTTCTCCTTTTCAGGTCTTACCCCTTCTTTTCTTTCCTCTACCTTTCTCTTTTTTTTTTGCGAGATTATAACTAAGGATCACAACACCAAAGAACACCAAATAAATAGTCTTTTAAAGAATTCTAAACAATCAGACTAATCCCATTAATTTTATTTGTGAGGAAACTGAGGTTTTGAAAGGGAAAAAAATGTCTCGGGTTGCAGAACTCCTGAGATGGAGACATATATTGCAATGTGTACTATATTTGGAGTCAGAGGATATGAATTTCAATCTGATCTAAAACACCATCTCATTAACAGTGTGGTGTGACCTTGGGCAAGTCAGTTTCTTTATGTATAAAAAAGATGTTGAACTAGATGGTCTCAGATTCCTTCTTAATCTATAATTTTATTGAGATCATAAAGAGATCAACATCTGGCTGCAATTTTAGCCCTCTTGGTGCTCTAATTAGTGAGGGGTTAAAGTAGAGGATAGATCATTGATCATAGAATGATGGATCTGGAGTTGGATTAGTTCAATATCTATAGGAACTCTTGCTTCTAGGAGCCATGACCATGCTTAGTTCAACTAAATGTTGGGTCAACAAAACTCACATTGGTTGACACTGTAACCCAGGAGGGTGATTTGTAGATTTGTTTTGTTAATTAGCACATTCACAAGCTATCCAGGGGCACCATCATACTTCATTACACATATTGGCGGGCTTGGCCTTGGCTCCATTAGGTACCAAACTCTTTGGCCAAGGTTTGGAATGGTTTTTTTCCACCATAAAGAATTTCCAGGAAGTAAGTTGGGCTGCAGTCAAATTGAGTCTGTCCATAGCTAAATCATGTGGTTTTCCTCTTTAACTAGAGATTCCTTTGTGATCTGTGGAACGAGTGTCTTGTGGCTCTGGCAGAGAGACCTTAGCCCAAGAGGTCCCCTGTGGGTTCAGTGGCCTGCTTGGATTTCTTGTTTGGATGTGAGGGAGCTCTAAAAACATCTCGCCTTTATTCAAACCCAAACTGCTTTGGCAAGCAAGGGTCTTCAGTGTCAACACACACAAACAATAGCATATCTTCACAGAGAAGTAGAAAATCAGATTTCCACATCATTTGTGGGGTTGTTTTCTCTACTCTGCCTTCAAAGAGAAATGTGCTCTGAATTTCCTGCCCAGAGGAAGGGGGAAAAAACGCAACAACATAGTGAACTTTCTTTAATCCTATCACTCTGGCAACCTCAGCTCCAAAACCTACGCACTCAGCTCCTTTGGATGTCAAACACCATCTTGAGAGTTGGTAAAAATCATGGAGGAGTTCACTGTGGTTATATTTATTTCTTCTGTTGTTTTTGTTGTTCAAGCTGTCACGGCTGTGATGACGTTCTCTATGAACTTGGCCAATGGAATAAAAGTCTCCTGGTGCCCAACTGATATTGAGTGGTGTTAGATCCTCTGTTTTATAAGATGCCAGTTCAGGTGCTGAGCTGATAATGGGCTCCAATTTGCTGCTACTCTGTGTTTGTGTGTGTGTGTGTGTGTCTGTGTCTGTGTCTGTGTGTGTGTATCTGTGTGTGCCTCTGTCTCTTTCTCTAGCCCTCTCTCTGTTTCTTTCTCAGTTTCTCTGTCTCTATCTTTCTATCTGTCTTTCTCTTCTCTTTTTCTCCCTTCTCTCTCTCATTTTTTCTCTCTCTCTCTCCATCCCTCTGTAACTGTCACTCTCCACTTTGATTTCAGCTCACAGATCCATAGTAGAGTGAATCTTAGAGTACATTGAGTCTGACACCCTCATTTAACAGATGAAGAAACTGAAACCCAGTGAGGTCATATAACTTGCTAGCATCGGTATTTACAAACAGGTAGCAATATCAATAGGTGGAATTTGAATCCAAGTCCTCTGACTCCTGAACCCAGAGTATTTGTTCTGAGTCTCAGAGTGAGAAATGGGACACTGGATCAGGCCAAACTCTTCTAACTCTATAATGGAACTGACAAAGAGATAGCTCATTGAAGTGGATAGAAAGCTGAATTTGAATACAAGGTTCAAATTCTACTTCTGAAAAAAAAATGACTGAGAACCTGCCCAAGTCCCTTAATCTCTCAGTGTCCCCAGGTAAGTATTACTATAAATTGCAGTGAAGGTGTTAGTCTTCATTGAAACCAGCCAATGCTCAGATTCCTTTTATAATGAAATTTTGAGCTGTTTTTTTTAACCTTTCCACTCTTCCCCAAAGGAGAATATCTTTTATGATGTCTAGTCTGAATGCTCTAGTCACTAGTGTCCCACGCCTCAATTATTTTCTATTTATTACTTATATATTTCTATTTACTTGCTTTTGAACAATTTATTCCCAATACTTAGAAATCAGGGAACAAAGTTTCACTTTGTCTTTGTGTCCACAATTCTTATGATAGTCCTTGACACTTAGTAAGCTGCTTAATAAATGCTCATTGATTGATCGATATGGAGCACTTTCCTTGGGTAAGAGAGGAACCCACCTTACAACTGGCAGCAAAAGGGAAAAAATTCCTTTTGGAGGAACAGCTAATTTTGGCATTCTGGAGAGCT
Source organism: Macrotis lagotis (assembly GCF_037893015.1). Taxonomy (NCBI): domain Eukaryota; kingdom Metazoa; phylum Chordata; class Mammalia; order Peramelemorphia; family Peramelidae; genus Macrotis; species Macrotis lagotis. Next base: position 248,219,739 of record NC_133662.1, on the reverse strand, counting down.
GCGGCCAGAAGAGTGATTTCAATTTTATTATTACAGAGAGCACCCAGCCCAGGCAGTTCTCTCCCTCATTGTTCTGCCTGTTCTGTGTAATTACACTGTGGACAGAATGACCTATTGTTCTGTTTACATTGCCTTACTTTCCATCTGCCCTACTGCAGGAACTGTACCACCTTTTTAGCTCTACTGGCCACCAGTGAAAGGTATCATTTCCAAAAAGGAGAAGGAAATCTATTCTTCACACTATAAGCCAGTGAGTTTGATGTTAATTCCTGACAAAATTCTAAGACACGTCATTACAGGCACTTAAAGAAGGCAGTGATTCCTCTGAGCCAACATAGGTTCATTAAGAACAAATTATGCCTTATTACCTTATGAGACCTATGGTTAGTTGATCAATACCATATTCCTGGATTCTGGGGAAGAATTCTTGACTCAGTCTCTCAGTGTATCCTTGGAGACAAGCTAGAGAAAAGTGGAGTTTTACATACATCTAAAATTGGTTTACTAGTGATAACTAATAAATCAATATAATGACAACATAGAGGAATTGACAGTGTTGTAGTTAGGAAGACCTATATTCAAATCCAGTCTCAGATATTATCACTGTGTGACCCAGGACAATTCACTTAACCCTTCAGTTTTCTTATCTGCAAATAGTCTAGGGTCTCTTAAAACTCTAAAATTATTATCCTATCACTTTCGGGGAAAGGTCTCTAGTGGAGGATCCCAGGGATCTGTCCATGGTTCTGTTCAGTATAAGGGTGTTTTTGTTAGTAACTTGGATGAAGGTATAGTTCTTGATTTTGGACCTGACCTGCATTTCATGGCAATAAATGAACTCCTGGTGCAGAAAATCTCTCCACTGATGCCAAGTGATGACTTTCCCACAACTTATAGATTTAGAGGATTGTCTTGAGCACTAAGAGGGTAATGATTTCCCCAAGATAACACAGCCTATCTAGTACAGATGTAAGACTTAATTAAACCCACTTTCTCTTGACTTCCACTCTAGCTCTCTATTCACTATGCCCTCCTGCCTCCCCACATTCTGATTTATCAAATTTTCAGATGCAAATGGGAGGGTTAGTTACTACTCTTGATGCCTGAATTGGGATTTCAAGATATCTATGCAAGTCTGGAATGATGCTATAAATTCAATGGGATAAAATATAAGAGGGACAAAAAGCAAAAGCTTCTACTTGGGTTCAAAAACACCAGCTGTTTTGTGTTAGGTGCTTTTTTTATAGAGAAACAGCTCTGATGTAAGTCAAAATGAAATGGATTCTCTAGATAAATTTTCAGTGTGTAAAGTCATGCAGTATTTTTGATTTGGCTGCCAGAGTGGGTGATAGTTTTATTTAGAGAGCAGGGAAAATAGAGTACCCAGGTACCAACTTGTCTGGGTAAGTGAAAGAAATGTACTTGTATGCAAGAAATTCATTAAGCTTTTCTCCCCTTTTAGAAGTTCGATCCTGATATGCATGAGCAATATAATGACATGTGGCATCTTCAGATCAGTCACCCAGGCCCAGTAGATCAGGTTGACCTAGCCAAGGGTGTCCCAGGAGGCAGTGAGGACATTGTAATTGATGTCATTTTTTTTAGTTAAAACAGTATTTTATAATTTCAATTACATGTAAAGATAATTTTCAACATTCATTTTTATAAGATTTTTTGTTCCAAATTCTTTCTACCAACCCTCTCTCCCATTTCCACCTCCCTACAATGGCAAGCAATCTGATGCAAGTTATCCATGAGCAATCATATAAATTTACTTCCACATTAGTCATATGGTGAAAAAAACAGAACAAAAGGGAAAAGTCACAAAAAAACCCCAAAGAAGTTAAAAGAGTATGCGTCAATCTGCAACCAGATTCCTTAATTCTTTCTTTGAATGCAGATGGCATTTTCTGTCTCAAGTCATTTGAAATTGTCTTAGATATTTGATTATCATACAATTTTGCTGTTACTGTATACAGTGTTCTCTTGGTTCTGCTCATTTCACTCAGCATCAGTTAATGTAAGTCTTTCCAGGTAGTTGATGTCATTTTCTTTTCTTTTTAGGTTTTTTGCAAGGCAATGGGATTAAGTGACTTACCCAAGGCCACACAGCTAGGTAATTATTAAGTGTCTCAGTCTGGATTTGAATTCAGGTAGTCCTGACTCCAGGGCTGGAGCTCTAGCCACTGTGCCACCTATCTGCCCTGTTGATGTTATTTTCAAGTCTCTTTCCAGAACCAATTTTTCAGAGATTCTGTATCCCTGAAAGCTCTTAGAGCAGGTGGCTTGCTTTTGCAGAGTTGAGGACATTATCTCTTTTGGTTCTCTATGTTAGCTATCTTTTTGTTCATTTGTTTGTTTTTGTGGAAGGAACTTTCAGGAAGCTAGTGTCCTTGGATCAAAGATTATATGCTTGGGAGTAAGGTGCAAGAAGACCAGAAAGGTAGTAGGGACCTAGGTTAAGAAGGTTTGTGAATGTCAAAAAGAATGTATTGTATTTGTTCCTGGAGGCAATAGGAAGCCACCAGAGTTTATGAAGTGAGGGGGATGCATGATAAGATCAGACTTGCACTAAGAAAATCACTCTGGAGATCGAATGGAGGATCAATTGGAATGGGGATAGATTTTAGGCAAGCAGAACCACCATAAGATTATTGGAAATAATTCAAATGTCAGGTGACAAGGGTCTTACACTAGGGCGATGGTCATGTCAGAGGAGAAAAGAGGGCATATGTGAGAGATCCTGCAAAGGGGAAATCAGCAGGCCTTGGCAAAAGACTGGATATGGAGGCATGAAAAAGGAAAGAGTATTAGGGATTGTGAACTTGAGGGACTGGGAGGATGATGTTGCTCTACAATATGAGGACAATGATGTTTGTCTCTCATTCTTGAAGGAGGCAACGACATCACAGAGCTGATGCCATGACAAGCAAGTGAAGTGTATTTGAGTAATGGGATGCTGTGCTAAATCACCAGCCTCACTTCTTCTTCCAGAGCCATATGGGTTCATTGGCTAGATATGAATCAGGACAACTGATTACAATTACATGTAAAGTTGTGGTGCAGTTGGGATTAAGCGACTTGCCCAAGGTCACATAATAATTGTCAAATATCTAGACAAGAGGAGAGGATGCTTAGTGCAGGGAGGATGATCTATGAGAGAACTGAGGTTTCAAGGGACTGGAGGTTATAGTTTGAATAAAGAGTAAGTTTATGCAAAGAATTTTTCAGCATGAAGATAGTACATTTATGAGTGATGACAAGTTCAAAAGCATGACCATTTTTGTGTGTAATTGAGGTGTGGTGGAAGAGAAACACATGGAAGGTAAATTGCATAAATATTGGGATGTTTGAGATAATCCATAAGTATATTAAAATCCCCCTAGTATGAAGGGCAGGTATTGGGAAGGAAAGAACAATTGTAAGCCAGGTATCAAAATTATTGAGGAAGGGGAGTGGCCTGGAGGTCTGTAGAAAGTAGCTAACACGACTTTGATTGAGTAGGAGAGATGAGATGCATGGATCTCAAAGGAAGAGAGGAAAGGAGAAAGTGGGCTTGAGTTTAGAAAGCAAATTTGACAAAGGAGTGCCTCAGAGTGGCTCTCCCTTTCTGGAGTCCTCTTGAAGTTCCCCTAAAGGTAGGCTTAACTTTATGCTTTGTTCTGAGGGAAGTAGTCCTTGAAGGATCCTACATTTGAACATCCAAGAGATTATTCTTCCTGAAGATGCTTTTCTTCAGAATGTCTAGTGTCCTCTCTTAGATGAAAACTGGGTGTATTTTGTAATGGTCCAGTCTTTCCAATGATATCAACAATCCTGGTGATGTGAGGGGAAAGGGTACATGGAGAGTTGGAACTCCTTCTAGGGTCCCTCTTCCTGCCCCACACAACAGTCCCAAAGAATAACTCTCAAAATACTTGCTGGAATATTTCTGATGGAATTCCCTTTCCGAGCATATCTAAATCTTTTAACCAAAAGGATTACATTTTGTCATCTTAAAAGGAAACATGGTATAGTAGATAGGGTGCAGACTTTGAATCAGGAAGACTTGGATTTGGATCATGCTTCAGCTATTTACTAGCTGGGAGATTGTGGCTAAGTCTCAAAAACCTGTAAAATAAGAGGGTTAGACTTTACAGCTTCTCAGATAACCTTCAGGACCCATCTGTGATCTTGTGAGGATAAAGTGATAATATATTTGTAAAGAACCTGGCACCCCTGACCCACAATAAATGTGGGATTCCTTCTTGCCATCCTATGATTTCATTCAGTTGTTCTAAAACCCTTCACTCCTTGCACAATTCACACCTTTGATGGATTAAGTAATGATTTCTAAGAACTGTTCACACTTAGTTCATACATTGGATTGACTTAATAAATCAGAAATTTTCCCACCTGATAAAGGTATGAAGGATAGAGAATTCCATCAGTTGTCATTGGAGTTGGGGTATGCAACACCTTTATATATAAAATGAGACAGTTGGACCAGATGGTTTGCAATCTAGTATCCTAATGAATGTGAGACTTATTTTGACCCCAAGTTGTCTTTCTTGTGTCTTGCTGTAGTCGCTGATGACATGATGGGTGACTGGTTGGAGTAGACTAGCTCATGAATCTCTTCACACCCTGGCTCCAGCCCATCTTTCCTACCTTATGCTATGTTGCTCCCTTTCCTGTACTCTGCTATCGCATCTGGGCCTTTTTCACTGAGTTTTTTCATTGATCATTCCCAATCCTGAAATGTACCCATTTCTCCCCTTGGCTCCATAAACTTCCTCTCTTTCTTGAAGGTGCAACTAATCCACTACCTTTACTAATGAAACCTTTTCTGATCCTCTCCTATGCTAATTCCCCTCCTCCTTAATTACTTTGTATTTTTTCCCTTTATATATAGATAGATAGAGATATATAAATATTCTCTGTGTTCATATATACAGCCACACAGACATAATGCACATTACATACATGCACACATACCCATTCACACACATGCATACCTCCCCACACACACATTTTGCCTCCCTTATTAGCATGTCAGCTCCTTGAGAATAATTGTTTATTTTTTGCATTTTGCACCCTCAGTAAAACAGAGTGTCTGACTCATAGGAGATGCCTAAGATATGATTGTTGATTCAAGGTTTGATTGACTAGAAGGGAAAATCTGATACTGTCTCAGGTCCCTGGGCCAGGACACATGAGAAGGATAATTTTAGCAAACATTTACATGATGACTTTAAATTTTCCATAGTTTTTCTCTCAATGACCTTGGGAAATAGAGATAAGTTCATCTCCATTTTACAGAGGAAGGAATTGTGACTTGGAAGCTAGATATGCTTTGCCCAGGACCACACAGCAAATGTCAGAACTGGGATTCAAACCCATGTTTCTTTTTTTTTTCAATCTTCATTCTTTTTTGTATTTTTTCCAATTACATGTAAAGACAATTTTCAACATTTATTTTTTGTAAGATTTTGAGTCCCTTTTTCTCCTCCCCCTCTATAAGACAGCATGCGATTTTTAAAAAAGATTTTATTTATTTTGAGTTTTACAATTTTTCCTGTAATATTATTTCCCTCCCCCACCCCCCCAGAAGGCAATTTGCCAGTCTTTACATTGTTTCCATGGTATACATTGATCCAAATTGAATGTGATGGGAGAGAAATCATATCAAACCCAGGTTTCTTGATAGTCATTTTTCTTGCTATACCACAGTGTCTATCTCCTAAGGGTACTTTGGTTGCCTCAGTCTGAAAAGTCACCATCTCAAGACGTGAAGCCTCTACATTCAGCCTGGATATGAGACTCAGAAAAATCCTACAAATAATAAATATAGAGAACAGTCCCAAACCCTAATTTTATTATCTTGAACTGGCAAGAGGCAAAGCAGAATCTAGGTATATTATGTTAATCTATCCATCCATCCATCTATCTCATCCCTCCATTCATCTCTCTCTCTCTCTCTCTCTCTCTCTCTCTCTCTCTCTCTCTCTCCCCCTCCCTCCCTCCCTCCCTCCCCCCACCTGTCCATCCATCTCTATCCATCCACTTAATTAACATTTAGGGTCTATCATCTGCCAGGAATTGTGTTGGGAGCTGCAGATAACAAAAGCCAAAGTGAACTCTTCTTGTTCTCTAGCAGCTTGTATTCTATTGGGAGGTCTGATAGGACTTAGAGGAAGCATAGATACACCTCTAAGTAAATGCATCCAAAGTAAATTCCAAGTAATTGGAGTAGCATGGGCTGGGAGATGGAGGAATCAGGAGATTCTACCTGAGCTAAGCCCTGTAGGAAGTTTGCCATTCTGAGGGGGCAGTGGCGAGGGCAGAGGATTCCAGGCATGGAGGACATGCAATGGGGAGATGACATGTCCTCTGGGGAGAACTGCAAGTACGTCAGTTTGACTGAAATGAGAAGTAGAAACAGAGAATTGACTAGGGGTCAGGGCTGGGGTAATGAGCAGTGAACCTGAATCCTTTCTTTTTTTAATGCCTTTAGATTGAAATGCTAACTTCTGCTGAACAGAGACATCTGGCCTAGTATAAATACTGATTTTAAAAGTCTATAAGAATACAAAGAAGCCTCCATTAAAAAGGGACCAAAATGATGAATGCATTTTTGATTAAGTGTGAACCATGCTTTCAACACTTAATAATTCCAGTGCATTACCTTAATTTCCACAAGGGGAAAGGGAATGTGGGTCACTTGGGAAGTCATTCTATTATAAGGCTCTTCTGTCCTCCTTGTGGGCCATCTGTTTTTTCTGCCTAAGTTTTTCCGCTAATAAGTGACCCTCTTTGGAAGAATGGAAATTTTCAGGATAAAATACTGAGAATTTATGAATGTGTTGATCTGCAAGTGAATGAGTCTCTGTAAATGCAGTCCAACAAGACAGAATGATTGGCTGGAGAAGTTGTCACTTAAGTTGTTCTCTCTTCCCCACCTACCCATTGGAAAGAACAGGTTCTCTGAATTTCTTTTCTAGACCAGTTCTTAGTATATAAAATTCCCTCCTAGTGAGAGAGAAACTTGAGGTTCTTCCTAATTCAGATTTCCTGCCAAGGGCAAGGAGGAAATTAGGAGAAAGATGATTCCCTGGTGAATCCCCAGGAAGGGGATATCATAAAAGGAAAAAAAAAAATCTTTAAATGACTGAAGAATTCTATAGTTGGGTGATCATTAAGACTAGCTAGGAAGTAAGAATCTCTTCAATAGCATCCTTAGAACTGTTTTCTAGCCTTGATTTGAAGGTCTCACTTGAGGTTAGCCTCTCAACTTCTTCCCAAGAGGGTCCATTTCCCATTTCCCATTTCCCAGACAGGTCTAATGATTATGAACCTTTAGCTTACACAACCAAAATATGATTTCTTGTAACCTCAAGCTCTGGCTCCTAGTTCTTTCGTCTGTGGTGAAATGGGCTAAAATTAATCCCCCTTTTACATGACAGCTCTTCAAACGCTTGCAAATAATTCTCATGTGTCCCTGGAGATGTCTCTCCTTCAGGCTAAACATCCCCACTTGCTCCAATTTGGGGCCTGATCTGGAAGCTCTCCACCATCCTGACTGAGGATAAATGATGCTACTGAACAGAGCATGTTTCAGCTGTGCCAATTCAGGATACAGTCAGACAGGTTCTGAAGCTGGCATGATTCACAAGGAAAGTATTTCCCAGGGTGTTATTGACCAGCAAAGTTAAGGGCTTTAGGATTGAGAGGAGGGGGGAAGAAGTAGTTTTCCAACAAGGAGACATGAAAAATATGCCAGAAATAAGATCGGAACAGCCTGAGGGGAGAGAACCAGTTCAGAAATTGGTTGTCAATTAAGGTGCAAGATTCCTTTGGGAACCCAGAAAAAAAAGAATGATGGGAAAAGAAGCTTTACATGTATCCATGTCTGCCTATCTGTAGCTCTGTGTTATTCAATATGGGCTGGAGGTAGAAAAAGGGTAAAAGGACAAGGAGAAAGAATGGAGGGATGAAGAGAAGAGAAGAGAGACAGAGGCGAATGAAGGACAGAGAGGAGAAGCAAGGATGGGGATTTGGGGCACCATCCCAAAAAATTGGGTCTAGATGGGGAAATTGAGACCAAGAAAAGTAAAGGAATGTAATAAAAGTGATATAGATAGAAGTATCGAGGCCATGGATTCCAAGGTGATTGGGTTAGACACAACTTCTAGAAAGAAGCCCTTTCCCCCCCTGAAATTAGGACAGCTGGCTGCCTTTGGTTGATGTCCCAAACAGTGTCATGGCACATATGGCAATAGTAAGGGGGGGAAAGGAGCCTGTTGGCTTCCTTGGCATGGCAGGGACGCCTTGGGATGTCAGCTCCAGCCTGTGATTATATAGTATCTCAATCGTCTGACTATTGAGGCCACTCAGTCCAGTTCCCAAATAACAAGAAGAACTTGAACGTTTGCAAGAACATTTTACGTAGGTGATCTCACAAGCACCTCAGAAAAACTCAATTTTACACATGAAGAAACTGTGCTCAGGAAGTTCTTCTGACTTGCCCAAGATCACACAACTAGTTGATACTGGAGGTAGGATCTGAACTCAGATCTCCCTGACCCAAAATAAAACATACTATAGCCTATTGCCTCCCTAAGAGGAATGAAAAGGAGGAGACTAAAAGTATCAAGGGAAGGAGGATGGGGAGTAAACTCCAAGTTCGAAAATCTTGATGCACTGTCCCTTTTCCCAGTCTCCCTCTCAAGGTTCCAGAGGGTTCATTATAGGAATCTTATAAACACTTATCTGAGGGCTCCCATCCTCCTAGAGAAAGGGCCTGGCCTCATTTTCTGCCCACCTCCTTTAGATGCAGAGGCAATACATCCTGCATGTTTATCCTCTCTACATATTAAGCTGTTTTTTTTTTTCTGGGGTGGGGTGGCTTTGGAAGGAAGGCTCATAGAATCATAGAAAGGCTTAAGATCAGCTAACTCATCCAACCACATATATATTTATACATTCACACACACTCAGGCTCGAGCAGGGTAACATAGCTAAGTGGAAGGACATGAACCTATAACTCTTGGCTCCACTGTCAAAGGAAGAGCCGATGATCTCTTGGAGCAAATAAGGCCAAACAGGGTCATTGGGTACAGAGCAGGAAGAAACCTGAGAGGTCATTCAATACAATTTCCTCATTTTACAAATTAGATAATTAAGGCAGGCAGATGTTAAGTGACTTTCCCAAGGACATGCAAGTGCTAAGTGTCTGGAGTAGCATTTGAATTCAAAGTCCACTGCACCACACTTCCCTTTCCCATAGTTCATCAAATACTTGGATGCTCCTGATAATAACTTTCACCTGTGGAGGATTTAAGACAAGAGCTGCAGTTTACTCGGTGCTTTCTGGCACTTTGTCAGCCAAAAATAGATATGGCAAGCTTGGCCGGAAAAGACAAAATGGCCTGAAATTACATTCTTATCAGCATTTTGCACTGATGATTTGCAGTAGTTCAGCCACCATGGGGGCCCCCACAAATTGGCAGCACTGGGGAAGAGAAAAAGATGCAGAGATGGAACTTAGGCCTTCTACACCTGTGCAGAAAAGGACCTTACCCTCCCCAGCTGTATACCCACCCTTAATGAGACTCATCTCCACTACTCCCCATTAGAACCTGCCTTTTTTTTTTTAAATGTTCCTAGCACTCTGTCTGGACAAGTCCTTATCTTGTTGGAAAAAACATCTGGCTTTCCTGATTCCAGCTCCTTCTTTGGAGGAAAGGAGACAAATCCCATTGAAAAGATTCTGAAAGGTTCTGGAGCCATACTGGACATGCTGACTGAGAAGAGAGGTAGGTTTAAGATGGGACAAACCATGAGAAGGACCTTAGGGATCCACTGGTTCAGAGGAAGATGAGACCTCAGGAGATTATCCAAGTTCAGACAAACAGTGAGGAGCAGGCTTGAGACTCAAACTCGAATGACATCTTGAAGATGGATCGTTCATTTTACATATGAGGAAAATTAAGCCTAGAGAGATTTAATGAATTATCCAGGATCTAACAGCTTATAAGCAACAGAGACAAAATTCAAACTCAGAGCTTAAGATTCTAAAACCAGGAGTCTTCCTATTACAGCATTGATTTCCAATTTTAAAAGGTTAGAAACCCCCCCCCCCTTTTAACATCAAAAAAAAGATTTTGTAAGCTCTTTATTGTGAATGCATACTAATAATGGATATCATTAACATTGCTGCTTGAATCTATTTTTTTAACCTTGGATCTGAAGCAAGTATCTTCCCATGGAGGAGAAACTCTCTTTACCAGTGTAAATCTGTATCTGATCTGCAGATTAGGGTCTTAGAAATTTGCCTTCCAGCTTTGAAAGACCTTGTCCATAGTCATCTCCCAGTATGGATCAGGAGCAGAGATTTGAACTCAGATCTTCCCTCTCCTATGCCAGTTCTCTTCCCACTGTAGCCATGAATTCAGTAACTATGTGTTAAATGTCATAAAGAATTTTGCATATAGGGATAGTAGTGCATCTGGAAAAACATTTATTCAGTCTAGAGAAGATGTAGTTATTTATACATTTGAGTCACATCAATTGAACACGTAAAGACCTCTTTCACTCTCCCATACAAGCTTCTTGAGGGTCAGTGATATTTCATTTTTGTCACTATATCTCTAACAAATATTCATAGGGCTAAGCACAATGTTGGCACTGGAGAAAGATTTATAGACTGTTTGATCAACTGATTGATTTGGGAAAACCCCTCCATAGAAGGAATTCTCACTCTACCTAGCCATTCAGTCTCTGTTTGAAAACTTTCAAAGGGGATGATATCATCACCTCACAAGGAAAGCCATTCCACTTTTAGACAACACTAAATTGTTAAGAAGCTTAGATGGACACTGAGCATAAATTCATAGTTTTATAAACTCTACTCATTGTTGTACCCCCTGAAGGCCAAAGAGAATGTATAGAAGTCCTGTTTTACATGGAAATCCTTCACATACTTAAATATAGCACTTATTCTTCACTTTCTCCAGGATAAACATCCCCAGCTCTTGCAACTGTATCTTATATGTCTTGAACTCAGGACCTTTACCCATCCTTCTAGATGTTCTTAAACTAATATCTAGACTGAGCACAGTATTCCTGATGTGGAACAAGCAGAGCAGGATGCAACATCCACAGTCCTAGACAGGTTGATTAACTTAATGCAAATCAAAATTATCTCTTTTTGTGGCTAGGCAATGGGGTTAAGTAACTTGGGTAATAGTTAAGTAAGAATTAAATGCCTGAGGCTGGATTTGAACTCAGGTCCTCCTTACTCCAGGGCCTGTGCTTTATCCACTGCACCACTTAACTGCCTCTATTTTCTTTTTTGACTGGCTCATTGTACTGTTGAATCCTATTGAGCCTGCAGTTCCCTGAACCCTCCAGATTCTTTTCTAACTACACTTCTTTCATTTTATACTTGCGAAGTGGAATGTTTTAAATCTAAGTATAAGACCCAGGACTGCTGTCTATTAAATTGTATCCTATTAGATTCAGATCAATGTTTTGGTCTGCTGAGATTATTTTTAAATCTTGACTTTGTCATCAGAGTGCATCGGGCAGCTCTTCCATCTTTGTATTATCTGAAGATCGGATGAACGTTGCTTTACCCAAGTCAATGATCAAAATCTTAAACAGCCCAGGACCATAAAAGACCTGACATACAACTCTCTCATTATGTTCATAAGCGATATGAGTAGTTGCAAGTAGATTAGAGTATATTATTATATATTATATAAAATAAAAGTTATATGTAATATATAATTAATTCAATAATTCTATAGAATTATAACTCTATAACATAGAATTATTATAATTCTACATAAAGCATAAAACTATTTAGAATCCACTTAAATGGGGGGGTTAGAGGTTTGGGGAAGGGTCAGGACTTGTGATTTCATTGTTGTAGAAAATATCCAGTGTTTTTAGTGAGTTGCTTGAGTGAGTTGCCCAGGGTCACAAGGTTGGTATATGTCAGAGATAGGACCTGATTCCAATCCTTCTTAATCTCAAGGTTAGCTCTCTATTCACCGTGCCAAATTGCTTCCTGGTATAAAGGATATCACTGAAAGAATGGATGATAGGAAAAGGAGATCTCCTGGTCATGTGGTAGGAAAATGGAGCAACAGATAAACAGTTCTGGTGGTTTACTGTTATCTATAGGATGTGGTCCAGGGGTTTTCAGCACATTGGATAGATTTTTGATGGAGGATTTGTGGGAAAATATGTGTAAGATTCAAAGAAGATACAAAGCTAGGAATGGGCTGTGATATGTCCTATTGGAGGGAATATTCACATTGATTAACAAATAAATGGGGGGGAAAAAGCTTACCACAAGGACTAGCAGTGGTGATGCATGTGAAAACGTAAGAACGTTCACCATTCTCAAGAAGCTCACATTTTGAAATGGAGAGACAACACATATGGAAGAAGGTTGGACTATTTTAGTATGGAAAGCTATCAGGATAGCAAGCAGAGTTGAGGGTCAGTAGAGTGCCATGGGAACTGTTCCTGTGTAGTATTAGAGACTGTCTCTAAGAGCAATGGCAGTAGTTGATTTGCTTATCATTCCAGGACTGAGAAAGTAAGAATTGGTGAAAGGAGGGCAATCCAGAGGGGGTAGCAAGGTAACTATCAAGGAGCTGACCAGGAGAGTCCATGGAAACATGAATAGAGCCACCCTGATGTAATGAGCCACATCAAGAATTCACAAGCCAGGATAGCAGGATTCAATGATTCATTGTCATATTGAAGTGTGAAGGGACCTATGAAGAGGTATATGGAGAGGGTTTTTTATAGATTGGGAGAATCTAGGGTGTGGGGAGTCATGAGGAATGCAATGACTCCTCAAGATAATTCTGGTCCTTGCCTAGTTCAAATGAAGAAGTAATTCCCTATCCTTCCCTTCCTGTCTAAACCTCAACAAATAAATCCCAATAGGATACAGAGTCATCATTTTGTTTTACTACTGTGACCAATTCTGCTGTCCCTAAGAGGGTTCTGCCATGTGCTTAATAGGAAACTTGGGGATGCCCTCTGCAACACTGACCTCCAAGATTAGACATATTCTTCAGACATCCCTAACTTGAATAGCCTCTTAAATTTATATGGGATGTTGCTGCTACTCCCAGTCAGGTTATTGATCTTAAGCTCATTCTCAGAGAGCATTATCTCTGGCCTCAGTTTGTCACCTTGGAGAGCTCCTGGGACTCTAGCTGGCATCTCTGCTGTGATTATCTATTCCAGTCCTCATCCATGCTGCTACTCCCCATCATCACCTCCCCCAACAGAATCATTCCAATCCCTGCCACACTCAGTAATAAAGACAAACATTTTTATTTGGTGCAGCCATTCAAATAATAAAACATGTGTATTCAGGAGTGAGGAGAAAGAGATAACACATATAAATCACCTTCCCTCACCACCGAAGGAGGGCTGGCTGTAAAAGCTTCAGGAGGTTTTTCAGTCCTCAGCAGCCCCCACCTTTAAGAAGTCCATTGTCTGACATCTAGTGGCTAAAATGAGATCAATCCCATCAGTCTGAGTGACAGAAAATGTTTCTTGGTCATTTTTTTTCCTACATAGGGGTCAGCTAAAGAACCAGGTATCATAGAATAATAGAGTTAGAGTTGAAAGAGGTCTCAAGGACCATCAAGTCCAACTCCCTCTTCTTCCTACTGAAGAGACTTCAATATTCTTCCTATTGAAGAGGTCCAAGAAAATGAAGTGACTTGCTCACTAGAAGGCCTGAGAAAGTCTTGGTAACAGCAGTGGGGCAAAGGCTAGAGGGGGAATTATTATTCAGCAGGCCTTTGTGATAGTCAGAGTTTAAGAGGAGTAGGCCCCCAGTCATAGTGGGGGTTCCAGTGAGTCCTAGGAGTTCTCCAAGAACACAGATATTAAGTGACAGAGCTGGGATTTGATTCCAGACTTTCTGACTTCAAATTCAACATTCCTTCCATTGCATTATGCTGAAATAAGGAAGTAGTATACCTCAAAGCAGTGGTCCATTGTACATTCAAGCTGAGATTTCCCAGGACTAAATGCAGCAAAGTATAAACAGTGTGGATAGTTAAGGTGAGAGTAAAAGGAGTAGCCTTGGCCAGTCCATACTCTGTTGCTAACTAGGAGTGTGACTTTGGAGAAGACATTGTCCCTTTCCAGGACTGATTTCCCTCACCAATACAAGGAGGGGATTAAAATCAAGGCTCACCCTATTATGACTTTCCGGGATTTGTTTCTCTTTTGTTCATCCATATTCAACTAAGATAGAAAGCAAGCACCTAGAGGCACTTTAGAGATCATTTAGTTTTGGATGATATATTGGTTAGTTTTTTCCGAACTGCTGAGTTATTCCTCCAAGCCCACCCCACCCCCACACCTTTTATTCTCTGTTCTAAGGAAGAGTTCTCTGGGAGGAAGATGGGGGGGGAGCACAATGAGAAGTATAGATAATAAAAATACAAAATACTGGAACATATTTTTAAAATAAAAAGAATCAGAAAAAAAACCACATGAAATCATCCAGCTCAACACTGTGTCATTGTCTATTGGCAATCTGAGACTGTGCCATTATGGCAGAGTTGGCCTTTCCCACCTCCCACCTTTGTGCTCATAAGCGTCCAACAAAAAACAGTTATCAGCTTCTTCAATTGTCCATTATCATTTCCAGGGCTTTCTCATGCTTTTCTCCTCTAAATATCAGGGTAATTTGAACACTGTGGTTTCAACCAAATGAATGAAAAGAAATGTGAACACTTTTCCAGTCTCCCCAAAGACAGTGGCAAAAGATGAGTAAATGGGGGGAGCATGCAGTCTTGGCACTGGGGAAGGAAAGTGATGCATTGGACTGTCATCGTGAGTCAACCATGATGGAGCCCTGGGCACTTTGAATGATATAGGAGGGGTAAAAAAGTGTCCCCCAGTTGCCTAATGAGGTCCTTAGTTTAGAGGACAAGGCATGAGTCTTACATACAAAGAAAGAGAAATGCCTTAAATAGATCAGGAACATTCTAGATTACTGTCAGATAGAAACTGAAGACCTTAAGGGCAGAAGTAGGATTATTGTCATAATTGCTAATTGAAAATAAATACTTCAAAAGCTAAAGATAGATTTGGGAAGTGAATATCTGGATGAGATGTTATCTGAGAATAGAGTTTGAATTTCTAGATCATAGATGTAAATATAGTCATGGTCATCTCTTGACCGGAGATGTCCCTAGGATATTTAGAACTAGGGAGAGCTACAGAGGCCATATAGGAATAACAGTATTATACAATGAATATAGCAATAGTCTTGAGCTATGGAGATAGAAATTCTATATGTCCTGATTGTTTGAACCTGAGAAAGTGTTTTAACCTCAGTTAGATTCCAAATAACTCTTTCAGTAACAAAAAAGGTGCTAATCTACCTTGCACAAATGCCTTATTCAGAGCTCCACAGCAATTATAAGTTCAGTTTGTATGTAGACCTCTCTCTCTGTCTCTGTCTCTGTCTGTCTCTCTGTCTCTCTCTGTCTCTTTCTCTCTCTCTCTCTCTCTCTCTCTCTCTCTCTCTCTCTCTCTCTCTCTCTGTTTCTATCTCTGTCTTTCTGCCTCTGTCTCTGTAGGTCTGTCTGTCTCTTTCTCTTTTAATCCTCAAGGATTCACACAGCAGATAGGACATAGAAAGAAGATTAGAAGAAACTCAATAATATCCAAGCAGAAAGATCTATGAATAGAATCAGCAACAAAAAAATATGTCCTCAGGAGTCAATATGCAAATACATGAATTCTGATTAATAAAGGAGGCAATCTAGGTTTCCTACTATAATGAGGCAGACGACCTCATAGAAATGACTCAATGTTGATAAGAATGGGACTCATGCATGGAAATATGACTCTTAGGAGAGGTCATATCTCATTCAAAAGAAAAAGAAGCAATAAAAAGGGGGCAGTGAAGTGGCCTAGCCTTGTGCAAAGCTGTAATTCACTTGATTGTACCCAGAGTGTGCATTTCAAAACACATCAGGGAAAGAAGAGAACTACAATAATAGCAACCATTTGTAAAGACCTGAGTTCAATCTGACCTCAAAACTCTTATCAGAGTGGTGACTCTGAGCAAGTCACTTCATCACTTTTCAATTTCAATTTCCTTATCTGAAAAATGGGGCTAATAAAAGCACTTCTCATGGTTGATTAGAAGATAAAATGAGGTAACGAGTTTATAAAACACTCTGCAAACCTTGAAACACCATACACATGGGATAAATATGTTTGTTTATATTATTGTTGCTGTTTGTCCCTGGACAAATCACTTTCCCCTCTCTGGGTCACGGTTTTCTTTTTTGTAAAAATAAAGAAGTTACATGATGACTTCTAAGGCCCCTCCCATCTATAAATCTATGATCTTAAGTTTTTCATAGAATATTATAGAGTTAGTGTTAAAAGGGGTGTCAAAGACCATCAAGTCCAACCCCCTCTTCTTCCTCCTGAAGGGACTTCAATATTCTTCCTATTGAAGAGGTCCAAGAAAATGAAGTGACTTGCTCACTAGAAGGCCTGAGAAAGTCTTGGTAACAGCAGTGGGCAAAGGATAGAGGGGGAATTATTATTCAGCAGGCCTTTGTGATAGTCAAAGTTTAAGAGGAGTAGTCCCCAATCTCATTTGATTTTTACAACTCATCTTATATATGAAAAAATGGAGACAGAGAGTAGAAATGATGTTTCCAGATCTACCCCAGTAAGTATCTGAAGCAGCATTCAAACTCAGGTCTTCCTGAATCTAGGTCCAATACTTTAGCCATTGTGTCACCTAGCTGCCGGTTCTCAGATTCACTCCCCCCACCCCCGGATATTTTGGTTTTTATTTTTTTTCCAAATTTCAAACACAAGAAAAATATTTCTGCCTTCATATTATAAAAACTATAAATAATATCAGATTCACTTTTTTATTGCAGCTATGTGGGTGAGTGGGGTAAGAGGAGAGCTCCAGTCCTTTGCAGTGTAGGGAGATACTTATTTCCAAAAAGAAGAGAATCTAGAACACTATGAGGCTCTTGGTGAGGAGGTAGCCTTTAATTGTTGGACTGAGGAAGGAGAAGTAGGAATTGGAAGTGGCCAAGTGGTAAATGAACTCATCTGGAATATAGACATTAGGATGGAGAAAGGAGAACAACAAACATGTACATAGTAGCTTCCTGCTTTAAGTATTCTTGCTAACTAGGTGCTAAGATGAGCTGTTTCTATTCTGCTGAAGGAATGTAAATGTTACTACCCTCTAAATTGTGATGCTTTGGAACAAAACCCAGTCACCTTGTCCTAGCTAGAGTGTTATACTTATGGGAAGAAAGAGAGGTAGCGGCATGGGGAGGGTAATGAGAGTAATGGGGAGAAAAATGAAAAATTTTGGTGAAGACCAGTGAATAGAAATAGAAGCATTTTTATGATAGATGCATTTTATAGATTATCTGGACAAAAGGGAAAAATCAACAGAAGTCTGAGAAACAGACTACAAACTTGATATGGAGACATGATTGGGTCTTTATGGGGACTTTAGTTATTTGGACATCTGTGGCAGCTTTCCTGCCAAAGACACAACAGCTGATCAAATGTTGATTTGTCTTAATGATGACTTAATTCTTTAAAACTTGGAGAAATCAATCAGGGAAACTGTTATTCAGAACTTGGTTCTGAAAAGGAGAAAGTGATTGTTAACCTAAACATTATGGGCATCCCATGAGGAAGGACTTATCCATCTTGTAATAAATCATAGCAAAGAAGAAGAAACTGAGTCTCAGGTTGACACCACCTAAGTTTGGGGGAAGCAGGTGTCAAAAGTCAAATGAAAGGATCCAGAGGGTCTCATGATCTGAAGTTTTACCAGGCAAGTCAGGTCACAAGAGATAAGAAAATCTTACATAAACACAAAGTATAGCAACAAAAACATATTTAAACAATTGTCTAAAGAGATGGTTAGAGAATCTGAGAAACAGAATGATTATTGTAGTGTAGGAAGATCAAACTCCAATAGAAATGGGGTCCTAAATTGTACATAAGAATTCCTGCAGGCTGCATATTGACTTAGAAAACTACAAACCAGTAGCCTCTCTGTTTTATTATATTTTATTTATTTTTGTGAGATATTCTCAACTACATTTTAAATTGGTTTGGAAGTGCTGTGAATCCAGAGGCCTCAGATTTGACACCTCTATCTATTATGGAATATTGACTTGAACTTAACAAGACTTAGGTTCAAATTCCACCTCATGTAATTATTTGCCACATGACCTTGGTCATCATTTACCCTATCTCTGTGTCTCCGTATCTTCACTATAAAATGTGAACATTAGACTTCATAACGTCTGAAAGTCTTTCCTATTTAAATCTATGATATATACATATATATATATATATATATCGTGTTAGATTTTTATTTTTTTATATTTCATATTATTTTATTTTTCAAGTAACATTCCCCTCACCTCAATATAAAAGAGAACACATTGACCATGACCAAAAAGGTTCATCTCATTCTGTACTACCACCTCTCTGTCAAAAGAAGGGCCCTATGCTCTAGAATCTGAGTTAGTCATGATATCCATTATTAAAATAAAAATAAAATAAGAATAAAATAAACAGAAGAAGCAAAGGATACCTATAAATCATGGGTCAAGATTCTAGAAAGAAGGAAGGAAACAAATATTCAGGAAGCAGTTACTGGCAATGTATGCTCTATAAGAATAGTTCTATGGTGTTCATGCTCAGAATGAATTGGTCGTGATACAAAGGACAATGAAGAAATTTCTTTTAGCTATTTGAGAGGCACAATGTAGAACAAAGAATCGTGTTGCTATTCTGAGTAAGTATGTTGAGCAATGATCATGGATAATAGAAAGAAGACAGAAATGTTCAACCATGATTTTATTTTTTCTTTCTCTACAAAGGAGAATGATTTTTACTTATAGAACTTACCGAAGAGTTAAAGGTTCAGTAAGTGTGGAAAATAATAGGCTCTTTTATTTGTCATATTTAAAAGAAGACCAAGAGCCGCTGTGACATAAGTGGGAAACGAAGTGATCTTGGAATTAGAATAACATGGAGTCAAGTCCTGTAATTGGTGGACTGCCTGGTTGAGTCACTTAACTTCTCCATACCCCCAGGAATGTCTCTAAGACTCTGAGTTGCCCAGCAGGTATGTATTAGCACTGATAGAGGAAATTTCTTCCCTCAGAGGAATCAGTGGAATCTCAGGTTCTGTTCAAAAGAAGAAAGTTAGGAGTATTCACTTATACTTCTAAGGAAGCTTAGAGAAGGAGGAAAAAAAAACAAGTGAAGGGTATTAAGGAAGACCCTATGCCTCTTTACTCTCAATACCAGAGGAAGGACTAACACCTAAAACCTAAGGAAGTCAAATGAGCCCCATCATGGGGCTAGAACTTATAACTCTAAACTAGAATGGAGGAGAGAAAGAAAGAGATAAAACCAGGGATGCTAGTCTTCAAACCATGGCAGGAGGAGGAAACCCTTGGTGGCCTTAAGAGAAGCTGCTCCAAGGACTTAGAACTTAGATGGATCTTAGAATCATAAGTCTATCATTTAAAAGGATCACAGAGACTATCTATTCCAGCCCATTTATTTTTACAGATAAAGAAACTGAGACCCAGAGAGAGTGTGACTCATTCAAGGATGTGTGGATCAAAATAGCAGTGTTGAGATCAGAAACACTGGTGCTCTGCTTAAAAATCCATTGTTCTGTTTGCTGTATCATCCTACCTAATTGGCACCAGGACTCCTAGGTTCATATTTGAGGAAACTCTGGGTTCATTACTATTCAGATATTCTATAGAAATGACAGGGTCCTGCTCAAGCATTCTGATTGGTCTCCTTTTACTTAGGTCACAGACAGGGAGGAATCCAAGGGCTAGAATTGAAGGTAGAGGAAGAGAAGACTAGAAAGGAGAGGTGACTAGGCAGAAGAAAAACATAGCTACGACATAGACAGTTTGTTGGACAGTAAGACTAGAACAGATATAATCAGGGTTTTCTGTACTTCAATGGAAGGAAAGAACAAAAAGTATTAACAAGGAGCTGAAACCCCAAATTAAAAAAAAGTAGGATCTAGCGGTTCTCAATGAGCTCATGCCAACAGGCTTGGAAGAAATTCATTCTATGGTGCTGAAATAACTGATGGAATTGATGAATCACTGTTCATTCACTTTTAAAGAATGTGAATAATGGTTGAGGTGCCACGGCACTGGAAATGGAGAAATGTCCCAATATTCAAAAGAGAGAAGTGGGAGAAGTCTGGAGACTATTGGTGTATGAGTTTGATTTTCATTCTTAGCAAAATTCTGAAATTTGGGGAGCATTTAGAGAAGGAATAAGTGATCAGAAGAAGCCTGCATTGCTTCATTAAGTGCAGCTCATTGTGGTTTGACTTCATCTTCTGACTTGGTAACTAGACTGATAGAACAGTTGAATGAACAGATTAATATTGGGGTAGGGACTAGACTTGATTCTATGGCCGTAGGGAACTCTCACATGAGGAATGCCATCTAATGATGAAGTTTGTACTTTCTCTGCAACTTAACCTCTTAGACTTGGGGTGCTCAGAGATTAAATGATTCAAGGTTTTAGGTTTTATTAAACAAGCTTCCCATGCTATTCCTCTGAACACGATGGGGAGATATAAACTAGAGGAGAAAACAGATGAATTTAATACCCCTAGAGGTCATTATTAATGAGGAAACTCCTTCTATCAGTGCAGGTGAGCCCTTTCTCTACAACTTAGCGTCTTAGACTGAGAGATTAAATGATTCGTGTCTATAGATTTCAGCAAATCACTTGACAAAGTTTCCCATGCTATTTTTTTGTAGACAAGATGGAAAGATATAAGCTAGATGCCAAAACAGGTAGATGCAACATTGATCAAACCATCTGACCAAAAAGGTCATGAATGGCTCGTTGTCAGGGTGTGGGGAAGCTTTTTAAAGAGTAACGCAAGAATAGGTCCTTGGTCTTGGGCTGTCTGATATTTCTCATCAATGATTTAGATGAAGGCAAAGATATTATCTGCATCAAGTTTTTAGATGACATGAAGCTGGCAGGGTTAGCGAACATATTGGAGGGTAGAATCAAGATCCAAAAAACTCTTGACAGGCTAGAATGATGGGTAGAATTTAATAAGTTGAAATGTAATAAGGGTAAATGCAAAGCCCTATACTTGGATTTTTAAAAATCAACTCTTCAAGTACAGGATGGAGGACACATGAGGAGACAGCAATTCCTATAAAGAAATGTCTGTGAATTTTAGTAGATACTATATGAGTCAACAGGGTGAGAAGGGATCCCTAATAAAGCAAATATGATCTTAAACTGCATTGAGGAACTTGATAGAGAGAATGAGGGAGCTAACAATATCCTTTATTCTCTGGCTCTGGTTAGGCTATCTCTGTAATATGGTTCTCAATTCTGAGTACTGTTTTGAGAAAGAATATTAAAAACTGATATTTGTCCATAGGAAAGTGACTTTGAAGGTGAAGGCACCAAAGACCATGCCTTTTGAGTATCACCTGAAAGATCTGGTTTATCTAACCCAGAAAAGAGAAGACTTATGAAGGACACACTGGCTATCTTCTAGCAGTCAAAAGTCATTCCTATTAAAAAGGGATTTGATGTTATAATGTCCAATTGGAGCTGTGAATTGGTATAATAATAATATCAATGTTATCAATGTCTTTTGATTTTGAAGACAAGATTGCCGACCAAATTAATGATGCCATAACTTGAACAATCATGTTTCTAATACTGAGGAATATGTTGTGTAAGGCATCTTTCTTACTTGTCTTTTCTAGAACCACCCCATGGATTGATTTGTTAGGAAATAGGACTATTGATGATGGTCTGGATGCTTCAGTCATCTCTTGACCTTTGAATTAGTTTCTCTTCCATTCGGTAAAGTAGTTAAAAACTATCTCTGAGGGCAGCTAGGTGGCACAATGGATAGAGCACCGGCCCTGGAGTCAGGAGGACCTGGGTTCAAATCTGGCCTCAGACACTTAAATAATTCCCTAGCTGTGTGGCCTTGGGCAAGCCACTTAACCCCATTGCCTTGCAGAAACTAAAAAAAAAGTGACTGAACACCAACAATGACCCCCTCTTGACTAAGAGGTGATAAACACAAGGTGTAAATATACATTTTTGGAAATACTCAGTGCATGACTACATTTTGCTTAATCATATCTGTTCTAGGGCTTTGTGGGTGTTTTGCTTTTTTTCCAATGGGGAGATGGGATATGAGAGAGTAAAAAATACTTGTTTTTTTAAAAATTAAGGAAATGGAATTATAGACTTCCCCTCCTTGTCTCTACAAGGCAGAAAAACAAGTTTATTGAAGTTGAAGTGTTCTAGATTTAGGCTTAAGGTAAAGGAAAGCTCCCAATGAAAGCTGCCCCAAATGGAATAGATTTCCTTGTAGGTAGCTGGTTCTCTCTCACTACAATTCTGCAACCCAAAGGTTATATTTGCTATAGGGATAGCATTGTTCAGCCCTGAGACAGACACTGAAGTGTCCTGCAGGCCTAATTTTGTGATCATTGTAACCCCATCACCTAGTACTGTTCCTTGTATGTATAGATGTTCCATCATTGTTATGCTTTATTCTTCATGACCCCATTAACTAGTTCACCAAGTCTATCTTCCACCATCTCTCAAAGTCTGCTCAATCCTTGTTCATAGTAAATGTTTAATTACTATTGGCAGAATGAATGAATGAATGAAT
Organism: Macrotis lagotis; assembly: GCF_037893015.1. Classification (NCBI taxonomy): domain Eukaryota; kingdom Metazoa; phylum Chordata; class Mammalia; order Peramelemorphia; family Peramelidae; genus Macrotis; species Macrotis lagotis. The sequence goes on along the minus strand of NC_133662.1, from coordinate 248,196,971 downwards.
GATTGAGAAATAGACAAAAATTAGAAAGTAAAATCACTAGAGTAGCCTTGATATTTGAAGAAGGTCAGGAGACTTAACAAAGTCATTAGTCATTATTCATGTTCACTTTAGAGCTCTTTTTCCCCCCTGATAAACTTGAAAATTTATTCTGCATCCTAGAGATGAAGTGCTGGAATGATTGAGAAAATTTTCCAAATTCATGTTAGTTGGCAGCTTAGGGAAAGGCTATCTTAGATGATGGCAATGCAGAGAAATAGATAAAGCTGTATTTATGTCGTTAAAGTATGTTTCTCTACCCACACAGCCCCATCCCAACCTCTGCTATCTAGGGAGATAAGGTCTCCCTTCACATTCTGGAGGGAGGAAGATAATAATGGGAGAAGGGAAAGATTTGGAAGGGAAAAGAATAAAATGCATAACTTGGGTGGTCAGGTCCTTGAGGAGAAATTGACAAGCTAAGTGAGAAGGGAAGAGATCTGGGCTACCTTAGAAAATGTTCTTAATTTCTGGCATTGCAGAAAAGTAGGAAGGAAAAATGTCTAATATTTGGGATGGAATGGGGTGAGGATACTTAGGACACAGCAGTGATCCAAGTGGTATGAGTACTGTAGGGTGAATGGAAAACCAATGCTCACGATCACTGTTATGGGTGTAAAATGAGGAGAGTGGTTGAATACAAAATGGTAGAATTGCAATGGTGGCTTAATAGGTTAAAAGGGGATGATAGATGAGTGAAATGTCTGGAGGCCCACAGAATCATGGACCAAAGGGATAACAACTACTGAGTCAGAAGTACAAATGAATGAGTGGATACAAAGGGAGATGACCCATGGTGATTCCTAGTATCCCTCTTTCAGCAGCTGCCAGTATGAATCAATGAATGATTGAAGAAGTAATGGTGAAAAATTTAATGATCAGTTTTTAACTAATCTGAAGTTTTAAAAAGAAATATGATTGAGTTTTTGTCTTTCATCACCTATATTCCTCTATCATATTTCTTCTCATTGCTCCTCCCAAAAAGCCATCCCTGATAACATGAAAAACAAAAACGAAAACAAAAATATCAAAAAATAGAATATCTCCACACCCATAGTTCATTGCCTCTTCAAAGTAGTAGAGAGAGGTGTCATCTTTATAGGCTTTCATGTTTATTGTTTCTTATATACAGTAATAGTTTATAACAGTTTTATGCTATAATTTAGCTATTTTATTTTATTATTTATTGTCAGTTGAATTTTATTGTTTACTATTAACTAATCATTAGATCTTATTTCCAATCATTTGTAATTTAGAAGAAAATTTCCATGACTATTTTAGAATCTGGGGTCTTTTTTTTACTCTGTCATTGGATTCCTTGGGATATATATCTGGCAGTGAAATTTTTTAAAAATAATTTGGAGTTAGGAACACATGATGAAAGCTCTCAGTATAGTGCTTTGTACATATTCAAAGAGTGTAATAGTTGGTAGAAGCTATTTCAGCTGTCATTAGTCCAAGCACCATATTTTTCATGGAAAAAAATCAGTTCCAGAGGGGTATTAGGATTATACATTTAAAGACTTGAAGAGGCCTTATAGGATACCTAGGCCAATCTTTTCCTTTTATAAATGGGGAAACAAAGACAAGGGAGATTACGTGATTCATGCACGGATGCAGAGAAACTGATACTGGAACCACTCCTAGTCTGACACAATTGTACAGTTTCTATGCAACATATAAATAGATAGATGATAGATAGATGATAGATAGATAGATAGATAGATAGATAGATAGATAGAAAGAAAGATATAGATTATATATATAGATATATGTAGAATATGCCAGGATGGTACAATAATGAAAAGCTTAGGGATCTTCTCTTAGTACAATTTATCTCAATCCAAGTTTCTTTTTCTGGAGGAGAGGTATTGAGCGATCTATTCTAGATCTATAAACTGGATGCAAAGAGAGAGGTCAGCAAGACTTTTTGTGGAAATCTGAAAAAGTCTAAGTCTTTGACCCCTTTTCCTCCCCTTCCTTTTCCTTTGCAAAGTCACAAAACTAGGAAAGGTATTTTGGGAACAAAAAAACCCAAAATCAGTAAAAAATTAAGCATAGGAGTCATAACTCAAGCCCTGTAATTTGGAGACTATTGACCCAAGGCAGACTGCTAAAGCTTTTCAAGGGAATTAAAAAATGGATGTGAAAGTAGGGTAGCTAATAAATATATTTATTTCTCAAGTGCCTTTTGACAAGTCTCTATATTATTAAAGGTTAGTTTAACATTCTAGCTATCATGGAATTTCGATAAAGGAGACTTTTTTCATGGACAAAATCATGGTTTAGTGCCAGAACATAAAAAAAAAAATGGTTAAGTGGGAACAATTCTAGATAAGAAAAAATAGAAAATGGGATTGTTTCTAGTACCAGTGACAGAAGTTTTTTTTAACATCTTTAAAAATAATTTGGAGTTGGGAACACATGAAGAAATGTCTCAGTATGATGCTTTGTACATATTCATAAATTGTGCGATAGTAGAAGTCATCTCAGCTGCCATTAGTCCAATCACCATATTTTTCATAGGGAAAAAAACATGTCTAGAGGGTCTTAGAATCATCCATTTAAAGATCTGAAGGCCTTACAGGTCATTTAGTCCAATCTTTTCATTTTATAAATGAAGAAACAAGTGACAAAGGAGATTAAGTGATTTGTTCAAGGTTGCATGGATACTGACTGATTAATGGAACTAGGCTTTGATAGGATCAGAGGAACATAGATAAACCTTAGAAACCATTGAGTCCAACCCTATCATTTTATAGAGAAGTAAACTGAGGTTCAGAGATTAAATGACTTGACTGGGGTCACAACAAGTATCTGAGGCAGATTTCGAAGCTAGATCTTTCTGACTTCGGGACTAGTGTTTCATCCATGGCCCTCTGCAGCCTCTTGAACCTGGGTCCCTGGGACTTCTAGATCAGGGTTGTTTCTGCTTCCTCAGAATATAGTAAGGGCTTAATACATACTTGATTGTTTTCTTTGTTCCACACTTTTCCAAAGTATATTCACCTCACTTGAGCAGAGAATAATGAAACCAGTAGAAGAGGCTATAGGGAACTAGCAAGTTCTATGAATAGGCAGGTGGAGAATACTGCAGGTGAGCATGGGGTGGTCCCTTGGATCAATGCAAGTGAAAAACAATGATTGAAAAATTCTAATTTTTTTTGTCCTTCATTTTCAAAGAAGATCATGGCATCAGGGAGATGTTGCCATGACAAGTACATGAATTAGATTTGAGGGAGGAGGTGCTGTGCTAAGCCACCAGCCTTGCTCTTTCCTCCAGAGCCATCTGGGTCCAATGCCCAGATAGAAATCAGGAAGACTTGAGATGGCTCTGAATGTGAGGCAATCAGGGTGAAGTGACTTGCCCAAGGTCACACAAACAGTAAGTATCAAATGTCTGAATCCAGATTTGAACTCTCTTCCTCCTGACTCTAAGGTCAAAACTCTACTTTCTAGAATGATGGATATGGAATCATGTGGTAGAACCCAGAAAAGGGACATAAGTATCATCTCAGGATCAGAATCTTAGATTTAGATCAATCAATCAATAAACATCAATGAAATGTTGAATATATGTCGGACACTTTAGTAAATGCTATAGTTTCAAAAAGAGGCAATGGATAATTTCTGTTTTTAAGGAGTTTTGTGTCTAATTGAGGGACAACATATAATAGGAGATAAGAGATAAATTAATAAAGAGAAGCCATTTGAATTAGGAAGGTTTGGGAAATATTTCCTGTAGAAGGTGAAGTTTTAGTGGGGACTTAAAGGAAGCCAGGGAGCGCACAGTCATAATGGAAGATGGAGAGCATTCCATTCTTGGGGGACAATTAGAAAATATGGCTAGAGCTGAGAGAGAGAGGATGTTGTTTATAGAATGGCTGAGATAGTAATGTCATTGGATCAAAGTGTATATTATCATAGTCTAAGACTGAAAAGATGTGGGGGGAGTGGGCAATGTTAGAAAAGACACTGAATGCCAAATAGAACATTTTGTTTGGGGAGCCATTGGAGTCTATTGAGTAAGGGAGTGACTCAGAAAACAATTGCTTCTCTTTCTTGAAGGATCAGCTCAGATGCCACAATTGTTAAGAAGCAGTGTCCAGGGAAAATAAAATAGCTTAAGTCAGAGAATCAAGTTCAAATCCAACTTCTGTCACTTGCTACCTACGTAACTTTGGACAACTTCATTTTCCTGAACCTCAGTTTCTTCAACTATAAAGTGAAGAGGTTGAACTAGATGGTTTTGGATCCCTTCTAATTCTATGTTGATGGTCTGGGACCTCTCTAGACCTTAGTATCCTCTTCTAAAAATTTAATCATTTGGATTAAATGGTTTCTGTGGTTCATTTCAGTTCCAGGTTATCATAGAATGAATCTATGACCTCTTTGGACTCCGGTTTTCTTCACTACTAAATAAGAAACTTAGATTAGATGACTTCTCTAGTTTATTTGCTCTCTCATCCAATGGTCCCATGATCTTGCTTGGCCTTGGTTTCCTCTTCTATAAAATGAATGAATTGGATTAGATTTTTGAGCTTCCATGTACTTCTAACTTTCTGATTCTAAGCCTTCTCTGATCTTCCCAGTCATTGTTGTTCTCTCTGACCTTAGACTACTTTGAATTTACTTATATGTGTGTAATGTGTCTGTATGAGGTAAATACTGAGGATTGTCTAATTTTGGGTTTGTACCCCCGAGACCTTGCATTGCCTTGCACGTAGTTGGTACGTAATAAAAATTTGCTGAATCATCAAGCACTCTTAAAATTGTGAACCTGTAGCCAGATGCCAAGAAAGTATTGCATTATCACCAAAAAGGGAATTAGAAAAGCAATAAGCAATGTACAAAGCTATGAGGTGTCAAAGAAGGATTGTAAATGAGGTATGATGACAATGTGTATGGCTCATTGCCATCCATTCCTTACAGACAGCTAATAGAGGGCCAGCTGCACCATCTTCCCATTTAAAAGAAACTATATTCTTAAGTTGCATAGAAGCTGACTCTGCAGAAGAATGAGACATGATGTAATGGAAAAGCTCCTGGAAACCAAATGCATTGGTTCAAGACCTATCACCCATGAATTCCTGAGATTCATTTTCTTCAGCCATAAAATAAAGGGTTGGGCTCAATGAGCTCTGCACTCTTCTCTAGCTCAAATCCATGGTCCTATGAAATCTTGACTCTATTTGAGTAACTGCCCCTTCCTCATTTGTAAACCAGGAAAATGTAAGTTTCCTCATTTGTAAAACAAGGAGGGACAGGATAACTTTTCAGGACCCTTCCAATCATTAAATCTATGATCTTGTGCTATCTTGAGCAAATCACTTACCCCATTCTGAGCTTCAGTGCCCTCATCTGTGAAATAGGTATAATGAGACCTGCCTCCCAAGGTTGTTAGGTGAATAAAGCTGCACCTAAATCATCAAGACTTAGAGGAATTATTGATTGGCCTTTTCTCAAGAGAACACACAAGTTCTGATGGCTAAGCCTTCTTCATATAATGTTTTTTTTTTCCATTCTCGAAGAAGACCATGACATCAGGGAGGTGAGGCCATGACAAGTACGTGGATTTGAGTGAGGTGGTGCTGTGCTAAGTCACCAGCTTCACTTTCTTCTCCAGTCATCTGGGTTCAGTGGCCAGATATGAATCAGAATGACTGTAGACAGCCTTGGATGAGAGAAAATCAGGGTGAAGTGACTTGCCTAAGGACACACAGCTTGTAAATGACTGAGATTGGATTTGAACTCCTGTCCTCCTGACTCTAAGGCCAAGCTCTATCCACTGCACCATCTAACTGCCTCTAAGCCTTCAAGAATTAATTAGGTACAAGGGCCACAATGGGACTGATTTAGAATGATACTATGGTTCCATAATTGCATTCTGGAACACCAGGTGCTTTCTAAGTGAGAAGCTCTCTTAGGGTCATTAAGTCCAAAAAATGAGCTATTTAACTACTGCAAAATGTCCTCCTCCTGAATCAGGGCCTAAAATAATGCCCCAGATATCTGGGCAGCCTGAAAGAGAAGGATAGGAGATCTGTCAAAGTAAATCTATTAGAAGATAGGGGATTTGTTTTCTTGGAGGAGGCAAAGAGAGTCTTCTCTAAGATGGCTGGTTATCAGAATTCAAATTTTGCCTCATTGACTGGAAGTGACATTTCAAAGTCATCGGATCAGAGGATCTTAGCATCATAAATTTGACCCTAGAAAAGAATCTAGAGGCCATCAATCCACGCTCTTTACTTCAATGAGGAAAATGAGATTCAGGAAGGACATAGAGCTAGAATCAGAAATATCCTAACAGGCCATCGAGTATAGCCCTTTTATTTTGTAGACAATGAAACTGAGGCACAGAACAATCATTATTTTAGAATCATAACCAGAGGTAGAAGTGACATCTGAAGTCATCTAATCCAACAGATAAGGAAACTGAGGCCCAGAAAAATTAAATGATTTATAGAATCATAGAGCTAGAAAGGACCACTAATATTACAGATGGATAAATTGAGGCCCAGGGAGATTAAATAATTTTTAGAATCATAAACCTAGAACTAACAAGGGAATGGAGACTCTATTTCAAACTTCTCTTCACAAGAGAAAATAACTGAGGCACAGAAAGATTTAATAATTTATAGGACTTTTGTAGAAGGAACCTTAGAGCTCATCTAATCAGGTCCCTCATGTTACTGATGAAGAAACCAAGGCCCAGGGACATAAGACATAATATAGATTTGAGATTGGAACCTGCTGCTAGTGTACATCACCCAGTATAAACCAGTCAGTAGTAGGAAAAAATGAAAGATCAGATTTTTTTTAATATAACCTATCTCAATCATAGGTAACTGGACTCATTTACTATTAGACTGAAAAGTGACTAAGACCCCAAAATGACCAACAACTCAACAATGATCACTATAACTCAATGATGGGGTGTCTAGGTGGTGCAGTAGATAGAGCACCAGCCCTGGAGTTAGGAAGACCTGAGTCCAAATCTTGTCTCAGACACTTAATAATTGCCTAGCTGTGTGGCCTTGGGCAAGCCACTTAACCCCACTGCCTTGTAAAATCCTAAAAAATAAATAACTCAATGATCAAAATTTGCCTGGGACTTGGGATGGGAACATGGTGGAACCAAACAATCAATCAACATTTATTAAGGGACTACTTTATAGTCAGTTCCAAGTTCACCGGTCCTATTTATTCCTGACCTGTGATAAAGCATTCTGAGCTTATATTGGTTTGATTAATCACAGTTCAACGCTGTTCCTTGACTCTTTATCTAATGATGTCATTGTGATACACTTTGAGAGCAAAGAATAACAGCCAAGCAACCAACTTAATAATTAACTGTTTTACCTGGTGCCAGGGACATGAATGCAAATGAATGTGCGCCCTAGGGAAAGAATAATTTGAACAAGGAATCGTAGAAAATCAGATTTACAGAGAGGTTTGAAACCAAAGAAATCGCTCAATTAGACAACGCCTACATTGTACATGAGTGGTTGAAAGGAGACAGAATGGAATAGAGAAAGAAAAGCTGGGTTCATATCCAACCTATAATATTTATTGATTTTGTTTCCTTGGGCAAATCACTTAACTCAGTTTGCTCATTTGATAATAGAAGGGACTGAACTAAAGGTCTCTTTCAACCCTCAATCTATGACTCCTTTTTTTTAACTTGCCAGAATTTACCTACTAAATGCCCATTCAATCCTCACGCCTATATTGAAGTATCTGGTTCATACAAGCTAATAGACCTCAAATATATAGCTCATGGGATCATTGACTTAGTGTTGAGAGGAACCTGAGGCAACCTTCTGTCTAATTCACTCATTTTGGTGTGAAAAAGTTGAGACAGAGAAAATTGATGACTTTCCTAGGATCATGTAGCTAATAAGTGTCTGAGGCAGGATTTGAACCCAGATCTTCTTAATTTCAGGTCTAGCATCAAATATGAGTTGCTCTAGAAAGTATTTTCAATACCATCCCAATGTTACTGGAAAGATTCATTTAGAAAGAACCAGAGAACTTCCAAATCCTAATGGAGGAACCTCTTAAGTCATTGGATTTGTGCCCTCAGATATAACTTGGGAATGATATAAGTTGTTTCTTGCTTTTAGGAATTTACCTTGAAAATTGTGCAGCACACTACCCCCACCCTCACCCTTCAAGAGCTGTAAGTAAACAGGAACAAAGGAAAATGGTGAGATTACTTTTTTAGGAATCTTTATGTTTCCAACATGGGTCCAAAATGACTAAGGAAAAAGGTAACTGGGGTCCTGGGCTGAAAGATCCATCTAGAATTTCATTGCTTAGTTCAGGCTGAAGTGTGTTATCAAAGTCTTCCAAAGACCAAGGGAGAGGAAAGCAGATTTTGATGGCATCCTCTCATCTCACTCTTAGAACAAATTGTGTATTAGATTCCCCAAAGTGGAGCATTCCTTCCTCTCCTCAATGCATTTTCTTGAGGAATAATATCCAAGAGACATTTGGTTATTGGTATTTTTTCTCCCAGGCAATTTCCATATATTTCCTTTAACTCTTTCCAGTTCATTCCACTGATTGTATGAGAGAGAGGAAAAAAATCAAGATTTCAGCCCCCTGGGCTGATTACCCAGGATGGGATTATTATGATGAAGTACCAAATCTCTTTCAATGACATTAGTGAATGGGATAAAAGTGAAGACAGATAGAATTGAGAAAACCAAATTTTCTACAGTGATCATCCCTCATGTTTGTAAGATTTGGTTGCTTTTTCAAAGTGCTTTTACATCCATTGTCTCAATACCTCCCCAAAATATAGATTTATGGAATGTTTTTAAATGTCTTTTACTAAAAAGGAAAAAGTTGTCTAAAGTGATTCAGATAAGCCTGGAATCCAAGTATTCTTACTTCTATTACATTTGGGAAAAAGCAGAGAATGGTCCAATAGCTGAAGGATGGGAGACTGTGTAGCCTAATTCATAGCTTCTTAAAGTTCGAAGGGACATCAGATTTTTATCTAATCCAACCCTCTCATTTTACAGATAAGACCACTGAGGCCCACACCACATATGAGAGGATGAATGTATGTAGTCAGAAAAAGAGTACAAAGGGAGATATGATCTTAGCCTTCAAATACATAGAAAGCTGCTATGGGGGAAATGAAGCTAAATGACTCTGTACTTTTCTAATGGACCTGACTGGGACCATAGGGTGAAAGTTCTTAAGAAACTAGATTTTGGATCTACTTAAAACAGAGGTTCTTAGTAGTTTATAAAAATTTTCTTTAATTTATTTACACATTACTAAAATATTCTTGTTGTAAGAGTAAACATAAAACCCCTTCCCCCCACAAAAATATAAAACCTCATGATAAATAAAGTGAAAGAAAGAGAAAAAATGTGTTTCAGTCTGTGTTCTGATACCATCAGTTCTGTCTCTGGTAGATCACATTCTTTATCATAAGTCCATCAGATAAGTTACTTCCATATTTTTCCATGGTTGCTGTTGTTGATTGTAATTCTCTCTATCCATTTCTCCCTACTACCTCTATTGTATGTTCTCTCTCCTTTCACTCAGTCCTTCTTCAAAAATGTGCTGTGGAGCAGCCAAATGGTGCAGCAGACAGTGCACCAACCCTGGAACCAAGAGGCCCCAAGCCTACATCCCACCCCAGAGACCCAGCGACCACCTGGCCCTGTGGTCCTGGACATAGCACCCAATCACACCACTGTGCAAAAAAGTAAAAAACAAAATGTGTTATATCTTACTATTCTTTTCTATGATCTACCTTTTCCTCTATCACCCACATCCTCCCTCCCCTGCCCCTGTCCCACTTCTTTCCTTTTTCTTCTAGATTGAGTGTGTGTATGCCATTTCATCTCTGAGCCATTTCCAGTGAGAATGATGGCTCCTTCTTTCCCCCTTTCCTTCCCCCTTCCATTCCATTGAAAAATCTATGAAATATCTTAGCCAATTCTATCTCTCCTTTCTTTTACTCTCATTACATTTCCCTTTTACCCACTGAGTCCCATTTTTACAATATATTTTATCTTCAAATTCAGCTCTCTCCTGTGCCTCATATATAAAAGCTCCTTCTACCTACTCTATTAAATGAGACTTACATGAATATTCTCAGTATCATCTTTCCATGTGGGAATAAACTCAGTTCATCATCAATAAGTCCCTCATAATTTACCCTTCTTGTCCACCCTCTCTATGCTTCACCTGATTCCTGTACTTGAAGGTCAAACTTTATGTTCAGCTTTGCTGTTTTAACAGGAACATTTGAAACCCCTCTGTTTCACTGAAAGTCCATCTTTTCCCCTGGAAGAGGATGTTCAGTTTTTCTGAGTAGTTGATTCTTGGTTACATCCCAAACTCTTTAACTTTCCAGTATGTCCTAATATAAGCCCTACAAGCCCTTAATGTGGATGCTGCTAAGTCCGGGGTAATGCTGAGTGTAGCTCTCTGATTTTTGAATTATTTCCTTTGGGTTGCTTGTAGTATTTTCTCTTTGACTTGAAAGGTCTGGAACTTGGCTATAATATTCCTGGGGGGTTGGATTTTTTTTGGATCTCTTTCCAGGGGAGATCAGTGGATTCTCTCAATTTCTAGCTTACCCCCTCTGCTTCTAGCATATCAGGGAAATTTTGCCACAGAAATTCTTTAAAAATTAGAAGAATGCCTTAGTTATCTCTCCTGGATCTGTTTTCCAGATCAGTTGTTTTTTCAATGAGCTATTTCACATTACCTTCTATTTTTTTCATTCTTTTGGTGTTGAATTATTGTCTTGATTTCTCACAAAGTCATCACGTTCCTTTAGCTCCATTTTACATTTGAAGGATTTGTTTTCCTCAGAGAGCTTTCTTATCTCCTTTTCCATCTGGCCAATTCTGCTTTTTAAAGTATTCTTCTCTTCACTCATTAACTTTTTGAACTGTTTTATCCATTTGGCCTAAACTGGTCTGTAATATGTTATTTTCTTCAGCATTTTTTTGGATTGCCTTGACTAAGCTGCTGACTTCATTTTCATGTTTTTCCCGCATCTCTCTAATTTCTCTTCCCTATTTTTCATCTATGTCCCTTACTTGATTTTCATAATCTTTTTTGAGCTCTGTCATAGCCTGATCCCAACTCCTTTTTTTCTTGGATGCTTTGGATACAAAAGCCTGGACTTTCTCATCTTCAGATTGTATATTTTGGTCTTCCATGGGACCAAAGTAATTGTCTATGGTCAGGTTCCTTTCTTCTCTCTGTTACTCATTTCCCCAATCTGTGCCTGGTTTGGGGTGCTTCCTGAGCTTTTGAGTATTATTGGGTCACCTCCACAAGGACCTCAGTCTTATGGGAGGCTTTGTCTGCTTTCCTGGTCTGTTGAATGACCACAAACTCACCCCTCTGCCCTGGGGCTGTGAGGAAGGTCCCTGCTCTATGGGGACCCAGACTGCAACCAGGGTCAGAATATGGTCAAAGCCCCAGAGCCCTGTCCCAGGGACAAAGGACAGACCTTGGCAGACTCCCTCCACTCCCTTACCTTCCATGGGTTTGAGTGTTCTCAGGGAGCAGCTGCTGGATGACTCCTGCTGCATGGCTCCATAGGCCTGCTTACCTTTCCTGGGATCTGCACTGAGGGCTGTGGCTGTGTTGAGGAAAGCCATGCTGGCCTGGGTTTCATGTTCACTCTGTTGATCTTCCAAGTTGTGCTTGGTGCTCCCTGTGGTGGCATGTCAGGAAACTGCTTCTGCTGACAGGAGTCAAGGCTTCCAGGGACCCAGGTGCCCTGGGGCTTTTCCTGGAAGATTGAATCTCCTTTGCTCTGGCACTGCCTTCCAACCCCTTGGAACAGAGCCTTTCTACTATTTTCCAGGTTACCTAGGGATGGGGAATTGCCTCACTGGATCTTTCTGTAGGTTCTGTCTCTCAAAAATTTAGAGTCATAATTGTAAGGTTTTTGAAATATTTTGGAGAGAGCTCCTAAGAAAGGCTGTTCTCCTGCTGCCATCTTGGCTCTTCCCCCAGGTTCTTTAGTCTTTTTTCATGCATCACGGACTCCTAAAACCTATGGAGCCCTTCTCAGAATAATGTTTTTAAATGTACACAAAGTACATGGAATTATAAGGGAATTATATAGCAATCCAGATATTTTTAAAAAATAAGATCTCAGACCCCAGATTGAGAACCTGGCCTAAATTATAATTGGATGAATAGAAGAGAAGAGTCTAACATTGGAAAAAAGATTGTCTAGGAGGTAATGTTTTCACCATCCATAAAAGTGTTTAGGGGGGCAGAGCCAAGATGGCAGCATGAAGGCAGTATTTCCTGGGAACTCTTTCCCCAAGGAACTCCAAAAGCCATCAAATTATGACACTAGCCAAAATGTAAAGGGGCAGAACCCACAGAAAGACTGAGTGATACATTTTCCCAGTCCAAGATAACTTAAAAGTTCCATGGGAAAGGTGTGTTTCACCAGGACCAGGAGTTGGAAAAAGCACCAGTCGCAGCACAGCCCAGGAATAGCTTGAAGGGGCAGGGAGAGAATTCGGCTAGACCAGAATGAGTGTGGAGTGAAGTGTACTGGCTGCAGAACCTGCAGCAAAAATCATGAGAAACCAGCCTGCACCTCCAGAGCACATCCCACAAATGGTAAGGGGGCTGGGGGGAGAAGGCAAAAACATTTCTGCTCTCCCTGGGGGCAGGACTCTGCTGTTTGCCCACACTCAGATCCAGGTTGCAGTTGGACTTCCATACTAAGATAGTCCAGCAGGGATCCTCCTTATAGCTCCAGGGCAGAGGGTAATACTGTGGTCATCTACATATCAAAGCATAAGCAAGAGAGCATAAAACCTTGGAAGAGCAAAGGTGTCATTTGGGTGTTCCCCACAAAAACTCCCAAAGCCTTGGAAAGGCTGTAAATTAATCTTGGGCAGAGGAAATGAGTAAACAACAGAAAAAAAAAAGAATCTGACCATTGAGAATTACTTTAGTCCCATGGAAGATCAAAACACATACTCAAATGATGACAAAATTGAAGCTTCCATATCCAAAACCTCCATGAGAAATAGAAAATGAGCTCAATCTATGGATGAGTTCAAAAAAGACTTTGAAAAGCAATTAAGGGGCTGGAGGGAAAATTTAGAGGAGAAACGAGAGGAATTCAGATACATGAAAACCAAATCAACAGCTTGGTGAAAGAAATACAAAAAAATACTGAAGAAAATAATATGTTTTAGGTCAAATGGAAAAAAGCAAAACAAAAGGCAAATGAGGTGAAGAATGCCTTAAAAAGCAGAATTGGCCAGCTGGAAAAGGAGATAAAAAAGTTCTCTGAAGAAAATAACTCCTTCAAATGCAGAATGGAACTAAAAGGAAGCTGATGGCTTTGCAAGAAAAAGAGGAGAAATAAAACTCTTCCAAAAAAAAAAGTCAAAAATTAGAAGAAAATGTGAAATATCTCATTGTAAAAACAACCAACCTCAAAAACAGATCCAGAAGCCCAAAATTATTGGGCTACCTGAAAATCCCAACCAGGAAAAGAGCCTAGGCCTTCATTTTCCAAGAAATAATACAGCAAAATTTCCCTGAGATCCTAGAAGCAGAGGGCAAAATAGAAATTGAGGAAATTCACCAGTCACCTCTTGAAAGAGATCCCAAAAGAAAAACTTCCGGGAATATTATAACCAAATTCCAAAACTCCCAAATCAAAAAGAAAATTCTAAATGTTTCCAGAAACAAACAATTCAACTACCAAGGCTCCATAGTCAGGATTACACAGGATCTGGCAGCATCTACATTAAGAGCTCATAGGGGATTGGAATATGATATTATGGAAGGCAAAAGATCTTGGTTTACAACTGAGAATCAACTACCTAGCAAAACTGAACATCCTCTTTTACAGGAAAAGATGAACTTTCAATGAAACGGGACTTTCAAACTTTCCTGCTGAGATGACCAGAGCTGAACAGAAAGTTTGATTTCCAAGTACGGACTCTGGTGAACCATAGAGGGGGTAAACGAGAAGGACTAACTATGAGGAACTTAATGACGCTGAACTGTTTGTATTCCTGCATGGGAAGAACATACTGAAAACTCATGTGAACTTTTCTTCATTTATAAGCTGTTAGAAGGAGCATATATAGACAGGGAACAGGAAGGAGCTGAATATAATGGTATAATAGAGTAAAAAGATGGAGTCAGTGGGTGATAAATGAAAGTACCTGGGAGGAAGGGAAAGGTGATGAAGAAGAAGCTAAGAAATTTCACATAAGAGTCAAGAAAAAGTTTTTTCAATGGAGTGGAAAGGGGGAAGGCAAGGGGGAATGAGCGAGCCTTCATTCTCATCAGAAATGACTCAGAGAGGAAATAACATACACACATAATAGGGTGAGGAAATCTATCTAATCCTAGAGAAAAATGACAAGAATGGGATGGGGTTAGGGGAATGGGGGGGGGGGGGGGGGGGGAAGGGGGGAATAGGAGACAGAAGAGAGGGAAGATTGTTGGAGAGGGTACTTAGATACAAACACACACTTTTGTACAGGGCCAGGATGAAAGCAGAGAGAGAATAGAATAAATGAGAGTGGGAAGGAATAGAGTGGAGGGAAATAGAGCTAGTAATAGCAACTGTGGGAAAAATATTGAAGCAACTTCTCTGGTGGACTTATGATAAGAAAAGTAACTCACCCCAGAGATAGAGTCATTGGAATCTGAACAAAGCCTGAAGTACATTTTTTTCCTCTCTCACTAATCTTGAGGTTTCTCATCTTCTTGGGGGGGGAGAGGGTTTATGTTTATTCTTATAACACAATTATTATAATACTATAAAATAAATCATGAACAGAAAAAAAGAAAAAAAAAGAAAAAAGAAAGAAAGAAGAAGAAATCAAAATAATTGTAGATAACATAAAAAAGAAAGTATGCAAGCAAAGGTTGCTTGCTCACCTGTGGAACTGCTGTAGATGGGGTTCAAAGTGAATAAGAGATTTTTCTGATCTCTCTTCCAACTTGAACATTCTATGGTTCTTCCTAGTTATTTGGGAGGGTTAGAGATTTAGAGCTCTAAGGGGCCACAGAAGCCATGTAGTTCAACTTCCCTTCATTATTTCATACACAGGGAAACTGAAGCCTCAGGAGAAGACGTGACTTGTCACATTGCAATTTGGAATCTGCATTCTCTGACAGAAGAGTATTTTCCTATTCTACACCATTAAATCATCCCTGGAAATAAACTAATCACATACAATAATCCATGAAGGTGAGATAGAAGAGGATGAGGATTCTTTTCTTATCCGCTCCAATATTCCCAATCTAAGCCAATTCAAAAAGCATTCAACATAGGCATTAGATAAGGATAGAATGATCAAACAAAACAAAGGAAGGACTGACCTCGATTTAAAGTCTAACAGTGACCAAATCAAACAGGCCATTGCCTTCTGAACCTGGATTTGGGCCTATCCTGGTACTTGATGGAACCCAGGTATGATTATCAGAGACTAGAACCCTGCCAAAATCGGGGAAGGCTAAGCACAAAGTCCAAGAGTCATTTTGTCCATAAGTGCTGGAAAACTAAAATAAGGAGTTTACATTGTATGATTCCAAAAATGTTCAAAGGGAACAGTCAGAGAGGCTTCAGGTAGGAAGAGGGCAGATACTGCAGACACTAATGATCTTGCATGGAATGGAAGCCAAGGTTCCTTCTAATGGCCCCATTCATTTGGCAATGACTTTCTGACAATCTGTTTTTCCCTCTGGTTCCCTGGGTTAGGCAGCAATATTCTGGCAACCAATCACAAAGAATAGAAGGGCCTTTTATGTATTTAGTACTCTCATTTTGCAGATGAGGAAACTGAGGGTCAGAAAAGTTAATGATAATGTCCAAAGTAACCCAGGTTTTTAGTAACAGAGCCCACATATAAAATCCGATTTAGAGCTGGAAAGGACATTGGAGGTCAACTCATCCAAGCCCCTCATTTTCCAAATGAAAGAATCTGAGAAGTTCAAGGATGCTCAAGATCTCAGAGCAAGTGAGATTTTGCCTTTCCATTCCTCATATATAGTCACAGAATGTTAGAGCTGGGAAGAACCTTAAAGATTATCCATCCTTTAGATTCCACTGACACTTTACAGAGGAGGGAACTGAGGCCAAAAGAGGTTTAGTCATTGGCGCAAAGTAATTCTGCTAATCCATAGCAGAGTCAGAGTTATAACTTAGGACTCATGCCCTGGGAGTGAACTCCTTCTGGCCCATCAAACTGTCTCTAGTACAACATTGAGTTGAATCTGAAGTAAAAGTAAAATTTCTGACGGTTTAGTCAATGTGTGATAAATTAGCTAAGTGCTTAGTTAGAAAGCCAATATGGTGGGTATTCTATTTAGGTCAATTAATATTGCTGTTTTTCGCTACTTCAAAATACCTTAACCTAGTCACCGGTAAGGTTGGATAAAAGAGTGTGAATGATTAAATATGATCTATCTCTATGAATATGCCTTAGTTCAAAGTACATTTGATCCTGCAATCTGTATATAGAGAATATCAGCATCATGCTTATTATTAATATTAACCATGTATTCCTCTTTCACACACATACACGTACATATGCACACACACAAACACAGACTATTCCAAAAGCTCAAAGAAGGGAAAGATTAAAAGGCATCCCCTTGAGAAAGGGAGGCATCCAGGAGACCACTGGCACAATGAAGAGAGTCGATTCAGTGGGGAAATGTAGAAAAGTAGCTGCAGATGGTAAGATTTCTTGTAGAGCAGACAAACCAGCCAGGAGCCAGATTGAAGGGAGGGAGAAGCAGAGGCCAGAAGTACCAGGAATTTTGCGAGCTGGCAGGAGATGTTTGTTCAATAGGGAAATAATGCTATGAAAATAAGAGTGACAGGAAGCAGGGACTCTTTTGCCCTGGGAAAGTTCTGGGTTTCCACAATTATTTCTTTTTTTTTAGGTTTTTGCAAGGCAAATGGGGTTAAGTGGCTTGCCCAAGGCCACACAGCTAAGTAATTATTAAGTGTCTGAGGTTGGATTTGAACTCAGGTCCTCCTGACTCCAAGGCCGGTGCTTTATCCACTACGCCACCTAGCTGCCCCCACAATTATTTCAACAGGCATCTATTAAGCCTCTAAGCTGTACCAGTGCTTGGTACTGGGGTTACAAACCCAAAGAACGTAACAATCCCTACTCACAAAGAGCTTATAAAATGAACAGTGTCGGTGTTAAACAGTCTGATTTTGGGCTTATTCTTTATTTCTGATTTTGTGAGACAAAGATCTAGAAAGGCTGTAACACTGAAGTGGGGGGTTCAGAGGGGCTGTGTTGACCCAGGAATTCCTTAAAGGCTTTTTGAGAGATCTATTTCCTCCATACTCATGAACTCTGCTCCAGGAAGACTGTAGAAAGGACTTATGGTATTCCCAGAAGTTAAGTGGTATATATCCATTCCTGTCAAGGGACTGTCTTACCTAAATAGGTCACATTTACCCAAGTAAAAAGCTATTTTGTGCCTAACAAACTTGGGTCATCCCAGACTTATCTAAATGAAGGAAGCAAACATTTATTATCCACCTACTTATGCACCAGACTCTGTGCTACTATTATCTTATTTAATCCTCACAGCAACTCTGAGGGGTAGGTATTAACATGATCCCATTTAACAGTTGAGAAAACTGAGGCAGGCAGAATGGAAATGAGACTTACTCAGGGGAACATGACTAGTAAGTTGTATTTGAGATTTTCCAGACTCCAACCCCAATACTCTATCCACTGAACCACCCAGCTACCTGAATCTTGGCTAGAGTTAATTGCCCAGATAGAACTGGAGGACCAGGAAATTTAGAAAGGGATATTGGGAGTGAACTATTTCCATAGTCTTGTTTTGCAGATGAGGAAATTGGGAATAAATGGATTGCCTAAAATAACAGTAATAAGTAGCAAAGCTAACATACTTCAGGTGGTGATGAAGCATCACATTTCCTCGTATTTTTCTGAGTGTATGAGTATCCCACTGACATTTTGTATGTGACTAATAAATATTTGTCATCAACTTAGGAGTAATGAAGCTGCTTCTCATCTCTTCAAAACCCCAGAGCAGTCCAGCAGTTCAGGCAGTATATTTTGAGGTTTCCCCCTTCTACTAAAGCATAGTGGCGATCCCTGACCAGAGAATGAAGTCACTACACACAGACTCAGCCCTAATCTCCTATGCTCATGATATCCTTGGACATCCGTTCCAAAGAATGGCAGAAAAAGGTAAGAATTGAAAGGGATGAGAATGTGCATTGGAGGAAAGATTTACATTTCAGCAGACTAGAGGGAATACCTATAGGCTATAGTTTGAGGAGTTCTTAGGGATATCCTTTACCCAGTGTGCTCTCTCTCCCCTTATCTTTGGTCAGTGACCTTGTCATATTATCCATAGAGATGAATTATATTGGGAGTCTAATTCCTTCTCTATGCCTCCTCCTCCTCAGCACTTAGGCATGGAGTAGATGCCTAGTTAATGTGAATTGAATGTCTGCACACCCACCCTTTAAATTGAAGATTTCACCTCTACTTCAATGGAAAAAAAATAAAGGCCATTAGCCAAATGCATCATCTTTTTTCCTTCTCCTGATCTGACATCACTCAGAATTTCCCACAAATAACCTTGGCTTGCAGGAGAGATCCATCTTTTCTTTGTCAAGGCAAACCCTGAAATCTTTATCCCATCATATTTTGTCTTCTTTAGCAGATTCCCTCCACCTTCTCTCCAACCTCAAATCTTCAGTCTTTCCCTATCTACACTTGGTGCTTCTAATTCCTTTTATTCTCTTCTAACCCCTCTTCAGGGGTTGGATCTCATTGTTTCAAACAAAACTACCCTTTCCAAAATTACTACCAATCTCCTCATTGACTTTGTTCAGTTGACGTCTCTGCATCATTTGATGCTGTTGAGCATCTTCTCATCCTGGTTAAGACCCTCTCTACATTTTTTAAAAAATATTCTTTCCTAGTTCTCCTCCTGTCTCTTTGCTCCTTTCAGCCTCTGCTGGCTGATCTTATAAATAATATCCTCTAGTTGTGGAATATGATATGATAGACTCTTTCCTAAATCTTTTCCCTTCCCTTCCCTTTCCCTTCCCTCCCCTTTCCTTCCCCTTCCTTTTCCTTCCCCCCCTCTCTCCCTCTCCCCTCCTCCTCCTCCTCCTTCTTCCTCCTCCTCCTCCTCCTCCTTCTTTCTTCTTTTCCTCCCTCTCTCCTTTTCCCATTAGCTTCCATAAGTTATTCCCACATCAATGTTTAGAACATTTAAAACTGGATATTCCAGAAATATCTCAAACTACACATATCTAAAACAGAATTCATTATTTTATCTTTCTCCCCAAACTCATTCCATTCTAAGTTACTCTCTTTCATAGGCATCATAGTGCTTCAAGTATCTGGGCTGATATCTCATTCTGCCTTATCCCTAGTTCTGGCCTTCATCACTTCTCATCTGGATTGTTTTAATGACTTCCCAATTGGTCTTTCTGCCTCAATGTCTTTCACCACTCCTTTCCATTCTAAGCAAAGTTGCCAAAGTGATTTTCATTTTCTTTCTGACCAATGCCTCTCTCCTATTCAATAAACCCCAGTGTTTCCTATTATTTCCAGGATCAAATTGGCATTTCAAGTTCTTCACAACTTTCCCCCTCTTCTTTTCCAGTCTTCTTCCATTTGCCTCTCCTCCACATATGCTATCTTCTACCCATTTTGGCTTGCTTGAACTTCTTCCTATATGATCTTCTACCTCCATGTCTAGAAAGCTTTCCCTCCTCTTGAAAAGCTTGGATTACTTCAAGACTCAGATTAATCACTAGCTTTGCAGGGAGCCTTCCTGAGATTCTCCCTGTTGACTCATCTCTACCTTCACCTCCCTACCACTGCTAGAACTTACCCTTCTAAAGATACTGCCCAATGGAACTCTATTTCTATGCTGTCTCCCCTCTAGAATGTAAATATTTTGAGGGTAAGGTTTGATTTGTGTTTGTCCATGTTTTTCCAGCACAAAACCTGGAACACAGTATATGTTGACAGCTTGTTGACTGACTGATCTATGTGAACCATGGAAGAGACATTAGAGGTAATTTATTTCAGTTCTGTCATTTTATAGGGAGGAAGTTGATGCCAAGAGATAGCAAGTCAGTTGCTTGAGAGTGCCCAATAACTCAAGGACAAAGTTTAGACTAAAAGACAGATTTCTTGGCTCTTCCACCCAAGCTGGCAATTAAGAATGAGACCACGAGGGAATGAAATAATTATAGGTGGGTTGTACATGGAAGAAGGGTATCCAGGGACACAAAAAATGGTGGTGGGTAGGTTGGTGCTGAGGGCAAGTTCAAACATGAGGGAGTATAGGCAAGGAATTGTATAGCCTGAGTACCTTTATTGACATGGGCAGGAGTTGATCACTTGGTGATTAGGGTTAGTGGCTACTCAGAAGTAAAGGGCCTCATGGAATCATATCTCTAGAATTGGAAAGGACCTCTGAAGTCACCCAGTAAAAGTCCAGATTTTACAGAGAAAACAACTGCAGCCCAGAGAGAGATCAAGTTCAAGGTCCTCCAGGCAGTAAGTGATAGGATCTGAAACCTGTGATTCCAGAGTAAGGATGTTTTCTGTTCTTCATCTAAACTTCCCCTGTGGGTTTTCCTGGTGGGAGAAAATTGCTTGGGTGGGTTGGTGAGGGTTCTGGATGTTTCCTCTATATCCTTGGACAGGTCTCTGCATGAAGCTTCTCTCTGGTCTCCTGTCT